>NC_092229.1:25505255-25517755 GCF_036320965.1 Panulirus ornatus | reverse complement strand
GGGAATGTCTTGGGAGTAAAGTCAAGGGTTAGTGAGAGGACTAGAAGTAGCAGCGCTCCTGAAGCAGTCGTGAGAATATGTGATAGAGTGTAAGAAAACCTCTAGATATGTGTAAAACTTAAAGTGATTGGAGAGAGATGGGTGATTATTGGTGCCTCTGCACCTGGTCATGAGAAGAAAGATCATGAGAGGCAAGTATTTTGGGAGCAGCTGAATGAGTGTGTTAGCAGCTTTGATGCACGAGACTGGGTTATAGCGATGTGTGATTTGAATGCAAAGGTGAGTAATGTGGCAGTTGAGGGTATAATTGGTGTACCTGGGGTGTTCAGTGTTATGAATGGAAATGGTGAGGAGCTTGTGGGTTTGTGAGCTGAAAAAGGACTGGTGATTGGGAATTCCTGGTTTAAAAAGAGAGATATACATAAGTATACGTATGTAAGTAGGAGAGATGGCCAGAGGGCTTTATTGGATTACGTGCTAATTGATAGACATGTAAAAGAGAGACTTTTGGATGTAAATACGCTGAGAGGGGCAGCTGGAGAGATGTTTGATCACTATCTTGTGGAGGCGAGGGTGAAGATTTGTAGCGTTTTCAGAAAAAAATAGAGAATGTTGGGGCGAAGAGAGTGGTGAGTAAGTGAGCTTGGAAAGGAGACTCGTATGAGGAAGTACCAAGAGAGATTCAGTGCAGATTGGCAAAAGGTGGGAGCAAATGACGTAAGGGGAGTGGGGGAGGAATGGGATGTACTTAGAGAAGTAGTGATGGCTTGCGCAAAAGATACATGTGGCATGAGAAAGGTGGGACGTGGGCAGATTAGAAAGGGCAGTGAATGGTGGGATGAAGAAGTGAGATTGTTAGTGAAAGTGAAGAGAGAGGCGTTTGGACGATTTTTGCATGGAAGTAGTGCATATGACTGGGAGATGTATAAAAGAAAGCGGCAGGAGGTCAAGAGAAAGGTGCAAGAGGTGAAAAAGAGGGCAAATGAGAGTTTGGGTAAGAGAGTATCATTGAATTTAGCGAGCATAAAAAGATGTTTTGGAAAGAGGTAAATAAAGTGTGTAAGACAAAAGGACAAATGGGAACATCGGTGAAGGGGGCAAATGGGGAGGTAATAACAAGTAGATGAAGTGAGAAGGAGATGGAGTGAGTATTTTGAAGGTTTGTTGAATGTGTTTGATGATAGATTGGCAGATATGGGCTGCTTTTGTCGGGGTGGTGTGCTAAGAGAAAGGGTCAGGGAGAATGGTTTGGTAAACAGAGAAGAGGTAGTGAATGCTTTGCGGAAGATGAAAGCCGGCAAGGCGGCGGGTTTGGATGGTATTGCAGTGGTATTTATAAAAAAAAAAAAAGAAATAGGGCCTGACTGTGTTGTTGTTTCCCTAGTAAGGATATTCAATGTATGTATGGATCATGGTGAAGTGTCTGATGATTGGCTTAATCCATGTATAGTGCCACTGTACAAAGTCAACGGGGATAAAGCTGAGTGTTCAAATTACAGAGGCATAAGTTTGTTGAGTATTCTTGGGAAATCATATGGGAGGGTATTGATTGAGAGGGTGAAGGCATGTACATAGCATCAGATTGGGGAAGAGCAGTGTGGTTTCAGAAGTGGTTGAGGGTGTGTGGATCAGGTGTTTGCTTTAAAGAATGTATGTGAGAAATACGTAGAAAGACAAATGGATTTGTATGTAGCATTTATGAATCTGGAGAAGGCATATGATTGGGTGGATAGATGCTTTGTGGAAGGTTTAAAGGGTATATTTTGTGGGAGGTAAGTTGCTAGAAGCAGTGAAAAGTGTTTACCAGGGATGTAAGGCATATGTGAGAGTAGGAAGGGAGGAAAGTGATTGGTTCCCACATATACGTGCATATACATTTCAACGTATACATACATATACAGACACATACATAAACATATATACACAAGTACATATCCATACTTACTACCTCCATCCATTCCTCTCGCCACCTCGCCACACATGAAACAGCATCCCCCCTTCCAGCGAGGCAGCGCCAGGAACAGACAAAAAAAAAAAAAAAAAGCCATATTCGTTCACACTCAGTATTTAGCTGTCATGTATAATGCACCGAAACCACAGCTCCTTTTCCACATCCAGGCTCCACAGACCTTTCCATGGTTTACCCTAGACGCTGCACATGCCTTGGTTCAATCCATTGACAGCACGTCGACCCCGGTGTACCACATCTTTCCAATTCACTATTCCTTGCACGCCTTTCACCCCGATCGCTCAAAATCTTTTTCGCTCCATCCTTCCACCTCCAATTTGGCCCCCCGCTTCTTCTTCCCACCACCTCTGATACATATATCCTCTTTGTAAATCTTTCCTCACTCATTCTTTCCATGTGTCCAAACCATTTCAACACACCTTTTTCTTCTCTCTCAACCACACTTCTTTTATTGCCACACATGTCTCTTACCCTTTCATTACTTACTCGCCTTTTCCTGTATAGTGAAGTGCAACCAGGAACAGACGAAGAACAACCTCATTGACTCACTACTCTCTAGCTGTCTTGTATGATGCACCGAAATTAAAGCCTTCCACCTATAGCCAAAACTCAAAGAATTTTTTCCCTGACTTTCTTATATTCCCTGGTTCACCTTTACAGGACGTCGCCCCCTGTGTACCACACTGCTCTAACTCACACTATGCCGTGTACTCCTTACGCCTTCCTGTATGTTCAAGCTTAACTTCTCAATACAGTACATCTTACACTTCATCCTTCCATATCCAGTTCGGTCTCTCCCCTCTTGTCCTTTTCACTTAGTATGCATATATTCTCTTTCTCAACCTCTTCTCACTCATCCTCTCTTCATCCCCATACCATCACAGCATACCCTCCCTATCTCTCTCAATCGTGTGCCTGCAATACCACATCTCTCTCCTATCCTATTATCACTACTTACTCGATCAGCTCTCCTCACACCACACACTTCTCAGACATTTATTCCCAACGCATTCAGCTCCAGTCGTACTTTTCGATCGAAGGCCCACTCCTAGCATTCACACACCACCACTGCGACTACTATGCCATCAGATGCAGTAACATCTCTTTCTATATACTCCTAAATGATCCCAGGACCTTAGCCCTTAACTCACGTTTCTAACTTCAGCATCCATGGTTCTCGCCGCTCCTTGTCCACTTCCAAGTATTTCGTCCAGATTTTCTCTAATCAAACACACATTCCAGCCCTTTCTAAAATTTTCAAACTTTTATTAACAATCACCTTCAAATTTCTTCTTTCGCACATTTTCCCAAAGTCCAGCTCCAGGATCTGCAGATCCTCACTCGAGTCTGCCATCACATGTGTCATCAGCAGACAGTATCTTACTAACCTCCTACCCTTCCGCTTCCTTCGCCCATCTCTCCAAGGAAACGCCAGTCCACTCCTCTCTCCAAGATCCTCACATTTACCCCATTTACTACCCCATCCATCAATAGATTAAACAGCCAAGGTGACATCAAACACCCTTGCTGCACACCCAGTCTCACTTCTCCCATGCCAAACCATTTCCTCGTACTGTATGTGTACTCAGCAAACCATTAGTGTGTTGAACATCCTTTCGAAGTGATAATCTGTCTCATCATGTGTGACGTCCTCCCTGTCCTCTTCTTTCTCTCTTATATTCACCATTGCTCCCTTTTCCATTTTCTATTCTCTCTCTTTTTGTGTGTCATCATTAGCGGTTTCTTTATTGCCTTTTTAAAAGTACTTAGGACTGTTTCGCTCCTCTGTTCCTGTGCATCCTTCAGCAGTCACCATGCCTGTGTCAACCAGCTCTTCATCATGTTAAGCACGGTCGTACTAAGTCAGTTCGTGGGTATAGTGTCTCAAGTAATGTGGTCAGGCTTTTCATTATCCCATCCTCTCCTCCCGCTCTGCCTTGGTCAGGTCTATTGTGACAGTACTATGCCTTATGTCTCTTTATTCAACTTGGAATTCAGGACCTTTTCCCTCCTTCTTAAACTCTCCTTGTTTATCATTCATATCGTTTCCCCGTGTTTCAATTCTTCCACTTAAGATAAAACAGTGTATGCTTATCTTCCGATATGCAGAGTAGCCGTCTTCAAGTGATGGCTCCACCAATCCTGCTGACCATTTTTTCTTTTCCAGTTGTTACACTTGAAGTATTGCATATTTCTCCATCATAACTCCAGTCTGAGAGCTTCAGCGATCACGCTTGCACCTGTCTTCTGGGATATGTCTTCTGTTTCCTTCTGCCAGTTAGTTTAAAGTCTTCTCTAGACTAGTGATTTATAACCGAGCCATCCTTTTTTTTTTGCGTATACGATGGTCTACTGTGTTAGGATGTTAGTCACAGTTCCGTCACTGTTACGAAAAGGAATATAGGCAGTAAACCGTTCAGGGATATTCTTCTTGTTCTTATTTCCTCATCATTTCACCTCAGGGTGAACGGACCTCAACCTTCTAGTACCTCAACCTCCTCATGTCAAACGTTGTATCAGCCAACTTCACACATTTGCGCTACGCAAGACTGAGGACTTACGTCGCACGTTGTTTAATATGTACATGAATGCTATGCACAGGTTGGTTTCCTTTAATTGCAGTTCTTCAACACCAGTTTTGCTCGTTGCCACCTGAACCACGGCTCTTCGTCTTTGTCTAGCAACATGCCATCATCTCATGACTTACAGGGTGTTTATGAGCTGGGGTTCCGGGCTATGGCCGCCAATTAGTGACATGGGACAGAGAAAACCTGTTTAATTTCAAATATTTTGAGAGACAGTCACGATGAATTCTGTTGGTTATCAGAGGGCATTGGGTTCTCAGCCGTACAATGACCGTGTGTAGTTACCTAGTTAGTTTTCTTTTTCCTTATGAAATGATGCGGCCTGCATGAAGACAGGGAGACATGAGTCGTTTGTGTTATTCACATGGTCATAATTGAGACAGAAACGAAGGATGTACTTACCCTAGACAGGAGACAATGATGGGCCATGGAAAGACGGTTTAGCGCAGCAACTACTCAGTTGAGACATGACAGAGCTGCTAGGGACAAAGTGCGCCTCTCACAGAAGGGTTTGGTCAAGTCTTGCCAGCGAGTGGAACGTGCCATTATTGCACAGATGAGGACAGCTTTAACACACGCGAAGGAGGGTTTGCCAGCCTCATGAAACAGCATTGATTAATGTACACATATTAAGTGTGTGCTTTGATGAGGAAACCGTGAGGACTTCCTATGATCTATGTGTTCTCAAGATTTTGTTATTTTTTTTTTGCTAACCTTTTGTGGTTGGTCAGGTTAGGTCAGCGTGGTTGGCATTATGATTACGTTAAGGTAATATTCAGTTTGGTGAGGAGGGAGCGGACATTAAGAATCCAGAGTGTGTGTGGGATACACCCGGCGTCTTTGATTCACCTGTTCTGATGTTTAAACTAGTCGGTGGGAGAGGCTGGAGTTATTTGATGCACATTTTAGAGGCTGTGGGATCCACGGCACATATCTTGGGGCAATGTGAGACACGACGGGTATGGCCCTTCAGCATGACGGTAGTACCCTTGTGCACGACGAGTGAGCGCGGCGGTACGACCCTTAAGGGACCTACAACTTGTGTTGACTGCGAGAAGAGGAGGTGACTGCCCATGCTTGTGAGTGCTCATTATCTCCATGATGCCGAGGTGGAACCCATGGATCGTTCCATTCTGTCAGTAAACCCATGACTGTTTAGAGACGATGGACAGCAGAATATAGGAGGTCTTATGATTTAGACAGTCGATGCGCGTACTACCTCGTCTAAACTTGAACCTTATATATATATAATTTACGTTTACCTTTATTGTCAGTAATCAAGCATTTTAATAAGGCGTACAAGTTGAAGACGACTCGTCCATGATGCAGACGGTCATACTGAAGCACCGACCTGGTCAGGTTGCTGGAGGCTGGGGATGTGTTATCAGCTCTGCCTCCTGGTCAAGGAGATGCCGGTGAGAGAGAGTCTGCAGACACAGACGGGGATAAAGCTGACTTTGACGGATATCGGAGCTAAATAGTAAATGATTATTTAGTAATTCAGCGACTTTGATGATCCCTTTATTGCAAGATGATGGATGCTGAGCAGTTGCCACGCTGTTCAATTGATGTACTACAACGTAATCTGAGTATGTAGTTATATTGTCCAGCCTGGAAAATGTAATTGCACTCTTGTGTACACGTGGGTGTTCGTTTATTCAGTTAATTACAAATGTTTGTTGAAGTAAAGAAAATGAAATTCAATGCCAGTGTGCAAAGTACAGTGCGTCTGTTTTATGTTATCAAGTAATTTCGTATTGTTTTATGAGACACACGTAAATTAACTGCATATATTTTACATATTCTTTATTATTTATTTCATATTTCTTGTTTATTTTAATAGAAATGCTTAGTGTTCACTCTAAAATGGTTAAGGTTTCTTTTTATACACTTTATAGTTTTGATCTTACAGTGAACAACTCTCAACTTTCTCATCATTATCTCGAATCATCGTATTTTCTTACCATTATCGCCTCTGTATTATCTATGTCACATAACTAACAGTGTATGGTTATAGATGAGTTCAGAGATCAGGCAGCTGAGCCAACTTGGTCTACTGTTAAAGTCATCAGTTTGTTGCGAAAAGAAAATGCTCATAATTATCCACAGTTTTAACTGTCCTAAGCGAGGTCAAGCCTGTTACAAACCTGTATGATGTCTTTAATTGCCGGGTAGAAATATGACTTGATCTTGAACGTATGAGCTTTTTGTTTACAGAAACGAACAACAACAGAGGAGTTTGAGCTTAACCTAATTTTTTTTTGTCCTTATAAAGTTATGTAAGTTCTTCAGTTATTTCCTACTTGGGAAGACAAGCTGAAAAACTTGGGGAAAATTGTTACTTAAAACGTGGCTTTTCCAGATTAAGGAAAAAGAAAGAAGACATAGATGGCAGGTTGGGTAGGAGAAATCTTACCTCGACAGCGAGTTTAGCTAACCTAGCATACTAACCCAGAGGCTAACCTAACAGATCTAGCGTACCAGAGATCTTTCCCAAGAGTTAGCCTTGCTAGCCCAACATAAAGGAATCTCGAGAGCAAGCTTAGCTACCTTTGCTAAAACGCAGCATCGAAATATGACAGCGAGAGCCTTTCCTTCAGGAGAGTAGTGATGCATCCTGGCAGATACACGAGGCTGTGACCAATACTATTGGATCAAGGAACTGGACGTAGAGAAGAATCATTGCTTGACTGTTCACATACTCACACTCGCCTGACGCCATCTGGCCACTCATACAGCACCATTTCTGCCGCCTTTTTCGTCAAAATAAAGCTACCCGCTTTGGTGTTATTTCTTTTAACGGCATTATGGGCTGCTTCCAATGCTTTCCTGGTCCTCGTGTCTATCCCCTGGTGTACAGTCTTTGCATCTCGGCAAGTGTTACTCCTCGTTCATATGTGCCACCAAAGCAATAGTTATGCGGTGGTTGTTTGCTGACGTCATCTTTGTGTTTCCGGTCCAGTCTTGCCGTAGTATGTCTCATATCCGTCGCATGGAATCTCGAATACTGTGCTCTTTTGTTGTTGTTGTTGTTGTCGTCTCTTCCCTAGTCCTTGTGATGTTTCTCACCTTCATCCCTGATGTAGTCGTTACGTCCACGGATATCGTCTGCACGATCTTGTTAAATATGTATTGCTTGCCATGTGTTAAGGATCACCATGTGTCTCGTACTCCCGTTGCTACTTTCATCGTCGCTTATCCATATTCCCTGTGTCTTTCCTTTGAGTTTGATTAACAGGCCCTTGGGGTAACCTGGTCTCATAAATGGTTCTATAATGCGATCACATTAATCTTTCAAGAAGTCTAGGCTTCATGCTCTGGGAGTCTTCAGTAAGAATCCAATAGCCAATCCAGACTTGGTCCGTCACCGTATGCTAATGGAATTATGTGGTGGAAAGGGTACGGGAACACAGAGCTGACGTCAGACCCCACCACACCACTAATGCTTCGGTGGTGCATGTGGACAAGGAGGGCAACTCGTCAGGACAGGGAGAAGGCGAAGATACAACACCAAGGAGTTGAAAAGAGGGAGAGGAAAGCATTGGAAACAGCACACATTGCCGCTAGAAGAAATATTAACACAAACGCGGGTAACTTTACTCGGGCTGAAATGCACCAGAAATGGGGCTCTGCGAATGGCCATTTTGCAGCAGTTGAACACAGGTATCGGACATCAGGCAGCGTCCCTTAGCGTCCAGAGCAGTGACTTTTCTCAGCGTTCAGTTCCTTGATCCAACAGTTTTGGACATAACCTTGTGTATCTGCCAGGTTGTATCATTATGTCAGGATGTCGAAACTGATTGAGAAGAACAAATATCTGGCTCTTGCTTTCAGTTTTCCTTTTGCTGCCATTTGCCAGTGTGATCCTTTGGATAACACCTGGCCTAGGTAGGCAGACGGAGGAACTTCACTCGACAACCAGCGTGCTAGAAATCTCACCGGGAGCCACGCGAAAATGGCGGGGGAACAGAACAGGTAATGATACCTGGAATTTTTTCAGTATTATCAGAGACAAAAAAAAATGTGAACATCCTAAACTAGTGAGAGTTGTAGCTATATGAAGCAACTGTAAGAACGGAATCAAATTCGATGATCAACGAACTTACGACAAACTCAAAAAGGTTTTTTCGCTGACGTCGGATATAAGCACCAAACCTTACGTTCCGGTGATACTGGAAATCTCGGTGGCACAAGGTTGAGGTGTCGATTGGTAAAAACGAGGAATGTATACCTGGGATAACAGACCGGTGATAACGGAACGAACGGTCTCACGACCTGACGTGCCAGTGATAACGGAAGCATCACAACAGACTGTTGGTCACGGAATTAACGATAACATCGCCGGACGTTTTAGTAATACCGGAAACTTTCTCAACGGACTGTTGGTAACGGAAGTAACGGTCACATAAGCCAAATGGTAACAGAAACAGTGGCCACTATCATCCTCCCCACATGCTTGTTTACTGTGATAATAACGGTCACGTGTGAGAGAATGAAGGATGAGTGCACGAGTCTGTATGCATGCCAAGTGTCACATACATAAATGCATCCGCAGCTGCATGTCACGCCACCAGAACATTGATAGTCGATAATAATCAAGCACACCAGCCCGTTGTCAGGCCGGAGTGCTGCTACGTACGTTACCTGGTTATAGTCCAGCGGCTCCAGAGCGGACGGCCATACGCTGTTGGCCGGTCAGTGCTGGTATATCGCAACCCGTCAGGTCTTGGGTATAATCGTGGGTCGTTACGAGCTGCAGGATTTTGATATATTTTTCCCAGTCTTCGAGGAGGTCCAGTGTACTGTGCTGGTTTAAAGTGGTGCAATGCACTGTGCTGGGTAGGGAGGTCCACCGTACCATGCTGGTTTTAAGGTTCCTGCTTTCGTTGGAACTCATACATATTTTATAGCTGGGCTAAAGACTGGGTCCCGAGCAGTGGACGATGTGATCATTCGTCGCTGGGGGAAGAAACTACTCATCCATCGGTTGTTTTCCTCCCTCACACCTACATCTGGCTCGGTGACAGAAGTATGCTTGATGCGAGGGTTTGTTTTGCTGTAGAGTTTTGTGATGATACCGGCATGTAGCAGCGTCGGTGGGCAGGCATCAAGCGTTGACGTACTTCGCTACCATCATGACGGACGAAGTTACGAGACAAATGCCAATTTGCTTGCCAGCGCTGGTGAAGGACCTGAATGTGTGATGGGGATCAGGGGTGGACTGGGCAATCGGGCATGGACTGAGGGCCCGGGCCATCAAGGGGGCCAACACCTGGGTCAGCGTAGAACCCCAGTTGCCTCGGGGTCTGGGCTACCGTCAGTGCACGTGTGGGTGGAACATTAATGAACCCATTTTCTATTTAAGATGATTAGTGGAAGTAGCTTCAGAATCATGTCGATACTGTTAATTCAGGATTCTAATGTATTATAATTGTTTCTGCTGCAGCATATTAAGTTATGTATAATTCAATGATTTATACTTTCAGGAAAGAACGAATTGAATCCTCTGGCAATGTCGAGGGTATGCAAGACAAGCGAGCGGAAGACGGCGCATCAGGAGGATCCATGATCGACGCCCAGACATAAGGTATTTGAATGTTTGATTCTCGTAAGACCGTCCCCAGCTGACGCATCTGCTGGGGGGATCTGTAGATCACAACTCCTCAAACACAGTCCTGATATCGCACAGCCAACACGATCTGTTTACACTGGGGTTTGCACTGAATTCATCTTTTTTTTTTCCACGAGCAATATCAGCGGGTGTTTATTGGTGAGAACGAACACAAGTGATCTTTGTGATACGATCCACAAGTTCATTTCTCACTGGATGTGTTGTCTAAAGGTAGGTCATCACAACAGCTTCGTCATGTTGGCCGAAGGAAATACCTGCAGTTGTACTATGTAAAAACCAGATGTGGTTCATGTTACTCCGTGATAGAGGGAACTTAATAGATTAATTTCCTTTTTTTTTCGCTAGTCTTGAGCTGGGGTAAGTGGTCCGCTGTACCGTGTTGAGGAAAGGTGGTCCAGTGCACCGTGCTGGGGTGAGGAAGTCCAAGGTACCGTCATGGTTTAAGGAGGTCCAATGTGCCTTGCTGGGGTAAGTAGGTCCAATATACAGTGCTGGGGTAAAGGAGTCGTGTACCGTGCTGGGGTAAGGAGGTTCAATGTACGTACTGGGGTAAGGGTGTCCCACTGTATCTTGCTGGTGTTACGTGGTCACTGTACCGCGCTGGGGTAAAGTGGTTCAGTGTACCGTGCTGGGGTATGGTGGTTTAGTGCAGTGTGTTGGGGTAAGGTGGTACAGTGTAACGTGCTGGGGTAGGGTGGTTTAGTGCTGTGTGTTGGGGTAGGGTGGTTCAGTGTACCGTGCTGGGGTATGGTGGTTTAGTGCAGTGTGTTGGGGTAAGGTGGTACAGTGTACCGTGCTGGGGTAGGGTGGTTTAGTGCTGTGTGTTGGGGTAAGGTGATACATTGTACTGTACTGGAATGAGGGGGGTGCACTACATGCTGGGATAAGGTGCTCTAGTGTACCATGCTGGAATAAGATGGTTCTGTACTATGCTAGGGTAAGGTGGTACAGTGTACCTTGCCAGGGCAGGGTGGTGCAGTGTACCATGCAAGGACAAGTTGATCAAATGTACCAAGCCGGAAGAAGGAGGTGCAGTGTACTTTACGTAGGTTAAGGTGGTCGGTCCAGTGTACCGTGCTGGGGTGAGGGGAGACCCATGGACAGCCGGACGGTGAACCCTTCCATTAAACCTGATTGCGATTCACATCTCCATGTTGCTAATATTTTAAATGTACGTTGAGAACGTTGAGCATTTGTAATCTGGCTAAATGATAGGCGTTCCAATTACTGTGTCTGCAACCACAGGCCAGCATGGATCAGGAACACGTGCTCACATGAAATCCTAAATTAAATGGCTTGTAGTGGTGGTCTTAATTCCCGGAGCCTCCCGTCAGCTGCGGCTTGAGTTGGAAAGAAGACTTGCAGTGTGTAGCGTGTGGGAACTGTGAAGACTTTACCCTCATGTTATTTCGTTGATAATTCGAGAGGTAGAGAGTCTCTCATCATGCAAAGAAGGATTTTAGCAGATTATATTTCGATTGTTTGAGCAGATAACATTTACATTTTTTGTATCACGTTTATGATATTTTAGATTCAATTTAGATTATTTAAGCAGATTACATTTAGATTACTTTTTTAGCGGATCATATTTTGAGTATTTCATGTATGTGCTAATGAGTTGTAGATATAATGAATTTAGATTGATCATGTGTGTCTAGGCGTGTGACATTAATTATTATTTTTTACAAAAGTGATACAGTGGTCTGGGGGAACATATAGAATCCCACCTGAGTAACGAACACTTTTCTCTGTCTCGAGGTCTGCCGGACACCCACGCCTCACATGGGTCATACACTCTCACTTTTATCGGTCCTCCCGCCACTGCGCATCTTGGCGACGTGCACCGCATCACCTGAATGAAGGTCCAAGCTTACCATAGCAGGCACGTTGCCCCGGGAATACCTCAGCAGGCACGTCGCCCTGGGAATACCTCAGCAGGCACGTCGCCCTGGGAATACCTCAGCAGACTCACTACCATGACACTACCCAGCAGGCACATTGCTCTGGCACTAGCTGAGCAAGAGCACCACCGTGACCCTACCTCAGCAGGAGCATTACCCTGGTGCTAAGACAGCTAGACCAACATGAGATAGTAGATACAAAGTTAGCAGACTTGAACCCCACAGGGGAGAGTAGGTGTTGGTGATCACGGAGGGGAGACGTTCGTGACTAGGGTAGGTAGTTAGTGGTAGCTGGAGAGGGTGGGTATGGGCGACTGGCGATGGTAGAAGTTGGCTATTAGGGAGGGTGGTTGTATGTAACTGGATTGGGTGGGTTCATGACTGGGTAAGGCATATGTTACTCGCATGAGCAT
>NC_092229.1:25485255-25500255 GCF_036320965.1 Panulirus ornatus | reverse complement strand
ACTGCACGTTGACCCGCTCACACTGGAGCGCCAGGCGTACAATGTTGATTATTTTCCACAGTTACTCTGCTTGGCCGTCCATTATAGGGCCCATATCAAGCATGTAAGACTGATGAAGAAGTAGAGTAATACCCAAGGATGAATACATCTCTTGATGCAGCTTCTCATTATCCACACCTGTATGGTAAATGACGAGCTTAATGAGCCTGGCAGGTGATAGGCCCAGAGCCCAGCTCACCCACCAGGGAGGAATATTCCGTCGTGCTGTTCCCTTGCGCAAGTGTGATCCTTCCTCCTCTTACATACGGTTATGAGGATGTTCTTGTTCACCTAAGGACAATCATGAGTGTTACCGAAGATCTGTTTTATATATTCCACGAGGCTGGTAGGTAACGTCTTAGGGAAAGGGTCATAATGTTACCGTGTACTTACCATGGGAGGAAGTGGTCCTGGCTGAGGTTTGTGGTTCTAGTTTGCCTCAGAACCACAGTGGTAGGGGACTGGAGGGGAGGCATCAGTCCTCACAGGGTGGTAATCACACTCACACACTGTTCCCTTCACTGCCACGGCCCTGCCCCCCAGACACTGTCCCTTCACTGCCGTGCCCCTCACCACCATCACCTCCGTGGTAGGGATCGTGCAGACCGCACTGCCGGTCCAGCTGGTCACTTCGTCCCTTGAATGTGTTGATCCTGGAACCTCTGGCCGTTACGGTACAACCTTCAGACACGCCGGTACGACCCTTGGGTATGATGGCCTGGCCATTAACCAGACCATTAAGGGTCAGGTCAAAGTCCCGGTCGTCATACCCAGAGGGTTTTACCGTAGTATTTATGTCGACCCGTTATGTTTGAGGGTCGTAGAGTCGTGCTGAGGAGTCGTACCGTCGTTCATTAGGTCCTGCCGTCGTATTCAAGGGGTCATTGCCCGAACTGGATGGATCACCAGCAACCAGTCAACAGCAGTAAACCTTGATTGCAGTTCAGCAGGTCGCTTGCGGTCAGGGGCTTTTGCAGTCTACTTGGAACAGTAGGGCTGAAATACAATACCTCGTGAACACTGAATAGATGACACATTCCTGCAGCTGTATTGCCATTATTGACTCATGATCTTGTGTTTCATAGAGTCGCTTGTTGTTGTGTCATTCTGTCGTCGCTCATTTCAAGGGCGCTGCTCTGCCAGCACTGACTGGCCAACAGCGTATGGCCGTCCGCTCTGGAGCCGCTGGACTATAACCAGGTAACGTACGTAGCAGCACTCCGGCCTGACAACGGGCTGGTGTGCTTGATTATTATCGACTATCAATGTTCTGGTGGCGTGACATGCAGCTGCGGATGCATTTATGTATGTGACACTTGGCATGCATACAGACTCGTGCGCCTGAGTCGTGCGCTGAGACCACCTCATCGTTCCCTCTGTCTCACGTGACCCGTTATTTTCACTGTCACAGGTACGTGAGGAGGAGGAGGAGGTGTGCTCGTTGCTTCTCATAATGTCGATGGCTCAAGTTACCGTTACCCTCGTCATCAACGGTCCGTTCCGAATTGTTTCCCTTACTGCTGGAACGTCAGGTTACGTGACCGTTAATTTCGTTATGAGCGTACCGTTCATTTCGTTATGAGCGTACCGTTCATTTCGTTATGACCGTTGCGGTACCTCCGATGTGTATATATATATCCCTTATTACAGATCGAGGCCCACAGGTGCGTCTGGCCGATATCTTCCCTTATCCACCAGTGATGCTGGTGTGGAACGCCTGGCCGTCATTTCAAACGACCGTTCGCCTGTTCTTCGTGTCTGCTGTGGCCGTCATATCATCCGTTGCGTCTCCGGTACAAACAATCTGATCTTCATTATCTGGTTTTATCTTTTCTTCTACTTTGTTATCGGTGAAGAGTAACTGATAATAGTTCTCTTATCTCGTATTCATTTCGTTGCGCGTCATCCTATTTCGTATCATAATGTTCTGTTATTTATCGTTTATGATTGGACTCGTGTCCCGTTTTCTTTCTATTTGTTAGTATTGCACCTCCATAGTGTCAACCCATTTTCTTTTCTTTTTCGGGCTGACTTTACCAGTTTCTTCAATTCTAGACTTTTTCTCTGTATATCGGCTTTATGCTGCCGGAGGGTTGATGTTGTGGTTACATTCATTGTCATATGTGATTACATACATCCACCAGAAGGTTATGAGGTCAGTACAATAACTGGGGTTATATTATACACTCCGGGAGAGACGGGTAGATCAAGTATCATATCTCAAGTATGAGACGAAATTTTTATGATAAATCCCAAAGTTTGTTGTGAGAAAAGAAAAGTAAAAATGTAAAAGAATCAGCCATTCACACCTTTCATAACACTGGCCCGAGTCTCCGTCAGTGGCAGATACAAGAAAGCTGGCTCTCTCTCTCTCTCTCTCTCTCTCTCTCTCTCTCTCTCTCTCTCTCTCTCTCTCTCTCTCTCTCTCTCTCTCTCTCTCTCTCTCTCTTCATCTCCATACTTATGTTTTCTTTCCTCTTCTCATATCCCTTTACGACACAAGGAGAAACAAAGATGATAAAAAAACACACACACACACACACACACACTAGTGATGGCCATTGTCAAGGCTTGGGTCAGGGAAAATCCTGGCCATCCGGGGTCGCTGAAAAATTCAATATTGGTGAGGTACCAATGTTTGTATGGGAATAAAGATGGCCGCCAGACCGACCCCACAACCCCCCACACAGCCACCCATCCTCCTAATCCCGCAGACTGGAAATCTCAATCTTTGACAAGGTTGCTGCTGCTACTCTCCCTGGACCCCGGCCGGATGGGGAGAGAGAGAGAGAGAGAGAGAGAGAGAGAGAGAGAGAGAGAGAGAGAGAGAGAGAGAGCGAGCGACCCCTGTGTGCTGGGTCGTGGTCGGGTGCAGCTGGACTGGTCGGTATAATCTGGGTAATCCGGTCGAGGCATCGTTCTTGTGGTTCATGATACAGCTTTGTATGTAATTATTATGTGGCCTCCTTACCTTGCCTAATTATGTACGTTACAGCAGTGTTGTGTTGCTGTCGTATCTCCTTTGTATCACTGAAGATATATATATATATATATATATATATATATATATATATATATATATATATATATATATATATATATATATATATATATATATATAATTATTATTGTTATATGACTCCTAGGAACTCTTCTACCTTGACTCCTGCACCTCCAGGGCAGCGCTACATTCAGTAGCAGGTACAGAAGAGACTCCGTGGACTGCCGTGATGCTACAAATACCTTGGTGAGGCTGAACTCTTTCGTCAAGTGACATTTCACTCGCAGCGTAACCTCAAGGAGGCACAGTGGAGTAACACAGGTGCGTTTTAGATATCTGTATGTGTCTCTGTGTTTTGTGTTTGTGTGTGTGTGTGTGTGTGTGTGTGTGTGTGTGTGTTTACTTTTCTACCCAGCTCCCACAGCGCATAGGAAGTTGGCCACGTCTACTGGATGGGTCCCACAGCTGGAGAGGTGTGATAGTGTTGTGTGTATGTGAGTGTGAGAGAGACAGATTGCGTATGTGTGCGTGTAGTAGTCGTACACGTATGTATGCAGGTGTATTTGACTGACGCACGACAACCGATTGAGGCGTATCTTGTACAGTGAGACTCTATAAACCCGGCCTTACCGTAGGGTGTCGCCTACCTGGTGGCTTAAGGCTTTCTACCTCCCGTTATGTACATGATCATCCCTGTTTACTCTGATGGTCTTATGGGCCCAAGCCCACCACACCTGGAGCACTCTCACCTTACTACTGCAACTCACGTTTAGATCCCACGAGGCAAAAATCTTATCCCTATTACCATGTAGTTAACCAGATGGAAGCGGATTGGATTCGATTCTGGACGTCGATTGTCTTTGCTGCTATACTCTGGAATTAGATTTGGTGGTCATGATTGTTCACTTAGGACGGCAATGGTAAAAAAAAAAACCCAGCCAAATATGTTCTTTAATACAGGTAAAGAGAAAGATTCTCTTCTTGTTTCTCCTACTGATGGCTTGTGGTCCAACGCTAAGAAGTGACCACCCATTTGGTGGTTGTGGTTTGTGATACGGCTGGTCAATGATGATATCATCCTAACCATAGACACAGGCTAGCTACGTTATCTGCTCTGTAGGCGTAGGATGGTATGTTATCTATCTTATCATAGACATAGACTGGGTACATTATCTACCTTATCTTAGGCTGGGGACATTATCTAATCTTACATAGACATAGACTGGGTACATTATCTACCTTATCTTAGGCTGGGGACATTATCTAATCTTACATAGACATAGGCTGGGTACATTATCTATCGTGCATAGACATAGCTGGGTACATTATCTATCGTGCATAGACATAGGCTGGGTACATTATCTATCGTGCATAGACATAGGCTTGGTACATTGTCTACACGTATCTGGAACATTATTATTACATGTCATACACACGGGCCTCCGTGGTGTAGTGGCCAGCATTACTAACCATGAGTCAGCACGGAACAGCCCGGAGTTGGTGCTTTATGCGTCCGAGTCATGGATGCGGTAATCGGCCCACACCCAACCCAAGTGTTCATCCTCTCTTGACGGATGGTCGATGAATGGGTAGCTGGCTGAGGCTGGGGGGTGTGTGTATGTGTGTATAAACATATAGGAGAAAAAGATATGATGCATTTATACAAGGTTAAGAGACTGAGTAAGACGAGTGTAAAGCTCTCACCCCGTAACACACGAATAGTGATTACAAATAGTAATCATATAGTAATCACACACACACACACACACACACACACACACACACCTCAGGTAAGGACCGGCTCTTGAAGGGGTTATTACAGGCGAGCAGTGGTGAAGGATCGACTAAAACATGTGTCAGGCTTCGTCATGCTGGTCGGGATTAGAGAGAGCAAGTCAGCAAGTATCCATGGTTATTGTTGCTCGGGAAATGAGGGGGAAGGTTTAGTGGTGTAACCCCGGCCGTGAGTGTTGTCTGTCAGGTGTTGTATTGGCTTACCTGGAGAGACCATTAACCCCGCACACCTGACCCGTAACGAGCGGCACGGGATTCCAACCAAGCAGACACGGCCGGCGAGTGTTTGATGGGACCCAGCCTCACTGTGTTCTTACTCTCGTAGTCGTGATCGTACAAGAAAAGTAGATAAAAACGATTCTGAAAGTTAATCGAGCAATCTAGATTTGTCTCGGGAGTTTAGCTGCTGCTCAGCCGTAGTTATAAGTGGCATATTATGACTAATTACTACATTTACCTCATTTAGTTTACCGAAAGTTGGAGCTGAGGTCTTGAGAAATGTGTAGCTGGTTGTGCGCAGAACACAGCCGACGGTGGACAGCCAGTGTCTCGAGAACATTGTAGGCTAGGTCGAGTGTACTGCGGAGCTGTAAGACACTGTTGATGGTAAACGACTGGGAATCTGCTCGATGCTGACGCGCACGCGCGTGGTCATGGTATGAATACCTCCCATGTTGCAAGTATTGTTAGTAAAGTGACATGTGGAGTGTCTTCTAGGAGGATCAGCCTCCATGTCAGTTGGTCGCATATCATCTGATATATCTTCTGGGGCTTTGAGCAGCAGCTTTTCTGCTTACCTCTGTTGTTATAATGAACGTAGCTTCGCACTGGCAGCTGAAGATTACAAGAATTTCCTTTTCATAATCTAGTATTGTCTTTTAGCGCAAGTGGGGATCATTTCCCACTAATTACTGGAACCAAGGAACACCAAAGCAGTGTGTGTATGAATCTTGGTGGCGACCAGCATCATGGAGTCCAGGATGTGAAATATCTGTAGCGTCTCACACATATACGCTAAAGTTCTGCAAGAAATTAAGCTTGCCCGAGTCCAGGAACTCTTGCTTTTACTGTGAGATTAACCTGAGAAGAGAAGAGCTCAGGAGTAGAGGTCAGGAACATCTTCTGTCGTGAGAGCAAATATCAGAAGCCAGAGTTCAGGTCAGAAATATCTGTTTCAGTGGCAAGAGTTACATCAACAGGATGGGAGTGAAACGGAGGCCAGAAACATCTGTTTCAGTTGTAGTTGTAACACCAGCAGGACGGAAGGACTAGAAAGGAGGCCAAAAGCATTTGTCTCGGTGGCAAGAATAATACCAGTAGGATAGGAATAGAAAACAGCACCATCAGGATAGGACCAGAAAGAAGGCCAGAAACATGTTTCAATCGCAGGTGTAACACCAGCAGGACAGACGGACTAGAATAGAGGCCAGAAACATCTGTATCAGTGGCAGGAGTAACACCAGCAGCGTAGGAATACAAGACAAGCATAAAGATTATTCACAACACACATGTGTTCTGCATCCTAAGAAATGTGGAACTTGAGAGTGACGATACGACACTGGTATGGCAAATAGGGAGACAAGTGTCCTGGAACGTTTGTATCGTTGAAGACTAGACAGGTGTCCTGGAACGTTTGTATCGTTGAAGACTAGACAGGTGTCCTGGAACGTTTATATCGTTCAAGACCAAACAGGTGTCCTGGAACGTTTGTATCGTTGAAGACTAGACAGGTGTCCTGGAACTTTTGTATCGTTGAAGACCAAACAGGTGTCCTGGAACGTTTGTATCGTTGAAGACTAGGCAGGTGTCCTGGATCCTTTGTATCACTGAAGACCAGACAGGTGTCCTGGATCGTTTGTATCGTTGAAGACTAGACAGGTGTCCTGGATCGTTTGTATCGTTGAAGACTAGACAGATGTTCTGGAACGTTTGTATCGTTGAAGACCAAACAGGTGTCCTGGAACGTTTGTATCGTTGAAGACTAGACAGGTGTCCTGGATCGTTTGTATCACTGAAGACTAGACAGGTGTCCTCGAATGTTTGTATCGTTGAAGAATAGACAGGTGTCCTGGATCGTTTGTATCACTGAAGACTAGACAGGTGTCCTGGATCGTTTGTATCCTTGAAGACTAGACAGATGTTCTGGAACGTTTGTATCGTTGAAGACCAAACAGGTGTCCTGGAACGTTTGTATCGTTGAAGACTAGACAGGTGTCCTGGAACGTCTGTATTGTTGAAGACTAGACAGGTGTCCTGGATCGTTTGTATCACTGAAGACCAGGCAGGTGTCCTGGAACGTCTGTATTGTTGAAGACTAGACAGGTGTCCTGGATCGTTTGTATCACTAAAGACCAGACAGGTGTCCTGGCACGTCTGTATCGTTGAGGACCAGACAGGTGTCCAGGTATGTGCATGATATCCAGTGGAAGAGAGGAACTACAGCTGTCACACAAGGACAGAGTTTCATAAGGTCTAAAGTCCTGATGAATCAGATGGCCAAGACGACCTTCGTTCTTGAACAGTAGTAGAAGTGGATCGAAGATTCCTACTGACATTGTTTAATGAATCGGTAGCGGAAAGAGAAGTGCATAATGATTGTAAGTGAATAATCCAACGGTACTTGGGTCTTCAGACAACACTTGATGATTGTAAGTGAATGACCTTGTTACACGAATCTTCAGACTGTACCGGATGATTGGAAGTAAATAACGTGACGCAGATCTTTATCAAATATCTGCTGACTGGAAGTGAATAATCTTCGCTATTCGAATCTTCAGACTCCTCTTGGTGACTTGAAGTGAGTGAGGTTATTACACGAATCTTCAGAAACGATGACGTGGACAACTCACAACATTACTGGCTAATGTATTAATAACTTCATCAATACTTCCAAAACAAAGCCTCAGAAAAACGAGAGATTACTCAGCGTGGCTCGTGTGGGAGTGCATCGTAACTTACACATTTGAACGTGATCTCCTCACGAAATTCATTGTGATTTGATATCTAGAATGGTTACTGATCCTTGACTATTACTTGTCACCTGGAAAACACTTGATTGAATCCTTAGATCAACACTGCTTGAAGCAGACGCTACCATACGTAGCCGAATCGCAGGTTGGTTAACCATCAGTGATAACTGTGGTATTTAATGGTAGAAGAATGATAGTGGATGGTAAGAACCCCGAGGATCTATTGTGAGTACTGAAGTACCTTTAGGTTCACTGTTGAGCCCAGTTCTATTCAGTCCATGAATAAATTAGACAAGGGAGAAGTTAATCAGGAAAGTCTCCCTCAGAATTTGCCGATGACCCTTAAATTGGATTGGGCGATAATGTCTGAATATAACCGTAGAGGGTTATAGAAACTAGAGTGATGGAACAGTGAAACAAGAGTAACGGAACAGTGAAACAAAAGTAATGGAACAGTGAATCAAGAGTAATGGAGCTCTGAAACAAGTTGGCTTTACATGTGTTGAATAAGGAAAAGGTGAGATCCCTCGGAAGACCGATGTAGATATCGCTTGTTGATACAATCATTAGATAAATGTCAAGCAGAGAGGTTTGCCTTACGACCACGAGACCATGTGATGACAAGTATTTTCATCTTGGTCCGCGTGTGTCGGCCTCCAGTGCAAGACTAACCTAAGCTGTAAACAGAGCTTAGAACGCACTACGAACGTATTCTGTGAGGGGAACCTCAGCTGGAAGCAGCTTAGAGCTGCGAGGATACTGTGAGTCTGACCTTAAAAGGGGGACGGAGCCTAAAACCAGTTTAAGAGACACCTGGCTCTTTATTCAGAATACCTTAAGCGGGAGAGATAGCCTGGAGGAACACCTGTCTGTACATTTAGATTCCCGTGTTCGAGATAGACCCTAAAGCCGAGGAGGAACACCTTGCTCTCCTACTGCACATAAGCCCAGCTCCTGCCTGGTGTATCTTCGCTAAGCTCCCCAACATCTCTCTTGACTAACAGATTAGCCTCTGGCGAGGCTCGCTGCCCTATTAGCCCTGGCTGCAGTGCTGCCACGGTGAAAGCAACATTGCCGAGAGCCGTGGCTGGGAGTGATTGCTTGCTTGCTTCTTGCATGCAGGGGGGGATGATGGATGACTTGAGAAGTCGATACACACGGACCAGATGATGGGTCTGGAGTGGTTGTGGTGTGTTCTTGTGGGTTATTGAAGGAACTCTTGTGGTTGATTGGATGTCGCTGAGGTGTGGAGGAGAGGTCACTTGATGGCCGTGGAAGCTGAAAAATCATTGTTGTTGTGGGGAATTACGACGGTACTGAGAGAAGACTGGGCCAGTACGTGTGTGTGTGTGTGTGTGTGTGTGTGTGTGTGTGTGTGTGTAGTAGTAGTAGTAGTAGTAGTAGTAGTAGTAGTAGTAGTAGTAGTAGTAGTAGTAGTAGTAGATGAGAAATACGCAATTAGAGATATTTGCAATACATTGCAAATGCCTTTGAAAGAAGAGAAACGTTAATGATAAACGAAGAAATCGCTGTGGCAGAGGTGGAAGTGTTCTACAATTCTGGCAGGGAAATACGTTATGTTACCACCTGTACGTTAACGCTGTCTGCTCTGTATTGTCGCAGGGGCTAAGACAGTGGTATGTAGTTGCGTCCACTTACTTCCCATGTTCGTTCTTGGCTGTCAGCCTCACGAGCACGACGTTACGACCCCTCAGCACGTCGGTACGATTCTTGACCACAACGTTACGACCCGTAAGCATGGCGTTACAACCCATGTAAGTACGACCCTTATGCACGACCGTACTATACTTAAGTGCGACGTTACGATACTTAAGCACGACGTTACGATCCTTGACCATAGCATTTCGACCCTCAAGCAAGAGATACAATCCTTGAGCACGACGGTACGATCCTTGAATACGAGCTTACGACCTCTGATCACGACGGAACGATCCTTGAGCACAAATGTGCCATCCTTGAGCACGAATTTCCGACCTCTGAGCACGACGGTACGATCCCCGGGAATGATAGTGTTACCTCGACCCTAGTTAAGAGTCAGGTCTAGAGGCTAGGCCATCATCCCCCGAGGGTCGTGCCTTACTTCACAGCGAGTCAGCAGCACTCAGGTGTAGCCACAGCCAAGCCTATACTTTCAGGAGGGAGGAACGTGCACGAGGAAGGGCGTGCGGGTAGGCGAGAGGCGAAGCAAATTATTGGATCACTATTGGCAGTGTGCACCTTAATCATCGGGGACCCACGACCACAAGGTCTCGGATATAACTTCCTCCAGAAATAACTTTCGACTGTCGCTGATAACTGCCACCCAATCACACACGTTGCCCACTGGCCAGGAAATAGACAGGCACACAGATCTTAGCCCCCTGGGCACTGCGGTACAAGGCTTGAGCACGATGGTACGAGCTATGAGCACAGTAGTACGAGGACTGAGCACGGCGGTATAAACCCTGAGCACGAAGCCTTATACACGATGATACAAGCCTTGACCACGACGTTACGAGCCTTGACCACGACATTACAAGCCTTGACCACGAAAATACAATATTGAGGGCGACGGTACACACTTAGTAATGCGGTGCAAGCCTTGAACACGTGCCCAAGGGTCATACCATCGTGGTCAAGGGTCATACGGTCGTGATCAAGGGCCGCACCGTCGTGCTCAAGGGTCATACCGTCGTGCTCAAGGGCCGTACCGTCGTGCTCAAGAGTCGTACCGCCGTACTCAAGGTATTAAGGAAAGAATTCAGGTAAGTGTCGTTTGTGGCTTATCATTTCTCTACTGGTTACATAATATTTAGGAAATTGATCATCTGGTAATGATAAGATGTTGCGCAAAATTGTGGTCCTTTCCAATATATATATATATATATATATATATATATATATATATATATATATATATATATGTGTGTGTGTGTGTGTGTGTGTGTGTGTGTGTGTGTATGAAGGTGAAATCGCAATTTAATAGTTCATACAATTTCATTTAACATGTAATTTTTCTATACATGTGGCACGACATGTTCCGTGGAGAGAGTCCACCTCATCAAGTGCCAGTACTTAACAGAGTTATTTCAATCACATCACACTTGAGTACTGCCGTCCAGCACCTATTAGTATAGACCAACCACTGTCCACTTTGTCTGGCAGTAACCGTTGAAAGGGAGAGTGATTAAGGGGGGCCATGTGGAGGGGGTTGACCTGGGTAGTTGGGTGTGTCATGGATAACATTTTCTTTTCGTGTTTTGTCAACTCTTTCATAATGTTTGGTTAATGATATGATGGACTTTAAAGTCGCCTGGGAACAAATTAATGTTCTTAGTATTAGCAATTAAGACAGATTCAGTGACGTTGTGTGTGGCATAGTCAGCAGAGGGGTATACAATAACGGGATTTTCAAGACCTACGTGGTTGATCATTTGCATGACAGTGTTTTGTGATCACATTTTTGTGGTCATTCCTGCGTACTGTGTGACGGTGCCAATAACATCTCTCTCTGACAGTTCTTCCGGTATGGCTTATATATATATATATATATATATATATATATATATATATATATATATATATATATTTTTTTTTTTTTTTTTTTCTTTCTTTTGTCGCTGTCTCCCGCGTTTGCGAGGTATCGCAAGGAAACAGACGAAAGAAATGGCCCAACCCACCCCCATACACATGTATATACATACACGTCCACACACGCAAATATACATACCTACACAGCTTTCCGTGGTTTACCCCAGACGCATCACATGCCCTGATTCAATCCACTGACAGCACGTCAACCCCGGTATACCACATCGATCCAATTCACTCTATTCCTTGGCCTCCTTTCACCCTCCTGCATGTTCAGGCCCCGATCACACAAAATCTTTTTCACTCCATCTTTCCACCTCCAATTTGGTCTCCCACTTCTCCTCGTTCCCTCCACCTCCGACACATATATCCTCTTGGTCAATCTTTCCTCACTCATTCTCTCCATGTGCCCAGACCATTTCAAAACACCCTCTTCTGCTCTCTCAACCACGCTCTTTTTATTTCCACACATCTCCCTTACCCTTACGTTACTTACTCGATCAAACCACCTCACGCCACACATTGTCCTCAAACATCTCATTTCCAGCACATCCACCCTCCTGCGCACAACTCTATCCATAGCCCACGCCTCGCAACCATACAAAATTGTTGGAACCACTATTCCTTCAAACTTACCCATTTTTGCTTTACGAGATAATGTTCTCGACTTCCAAACATTCTTCAAGGCTCCCAGGATTTTCGCCCCCTCCCCCACCCTATGATCCACTTCCGCTTCCATGGTTCCATCCGCTGCCAGATCCACTCCCAGATATCTAAAACACTTCACTTCCTCCAGTTTTGCTCCATTCAACCTTACCTCCCAATTGACTTGACCCTCAACCCTACTGTACCTAATAACCTTGCTCTTACTCACATTTACTCTCAACTTTCTTCTTTCACACACTTTACCAAACTCAGTCACCAGCTTCTGCAGTTTCTCACATGAATCAGCCACCAGCGCTGTATCATCATATATATATATATATATATATATATATATATATATATATATATATATATATATATATATATATATATATATATATATATATATATATATCCTAGCATGAGCCAGCTTCCCATTTTATCGACCAACCCGTTGGAATATAGATGGATGAACAGCTGGGTTGACTTTGGACCGACTGCCGCAACCAGGATAGGAACCCATGCGCTTGACCCTGGGCGGCCCGTGAATGCATTACGGTCAGGAACGCTAACAACAACACCACGGAAGTCCATATATATATATATATATATATATATATATATATATATATATATATATATATATATATATATATATATATATATATATATATATCCCCTATCCCCAGGCATCCCCTTGGGATAGGGGAGAAAGAATACTTCCCACGTATTCCCTGCGTGTCGTAGAAGGCGACTAAAAGGGAAGGGAGCGGGGGGCTGGAAATCCTCCCCTCTCATTTTTTTATTTTAATTTTCCAAAAGAAGGAACAGAGAAGGGGTCAGGTGAGGGTGTTCCCTCAGGGGCCCAGTCCTCTGTTCTTAACGCTACCTCGCTATCGCGGGAAATGGCGAATAGTATGAAAAAAAAAAAAAAAAATATATATATATATATATATATATATATATATATATATATATATATATATATATATATATATATATATATATATACTCCTATGAGTCCACGGGGAAAATGAAACACGATACACATATACATTGTGTGTGTGTGTGTGTGTGTGTGTGTGTGTGTGTGTGTGTGTGTGTGTGTGTGTGTGTACACATTGCCTTACTTATACTCACCACTGTATTAGAATGGCGATGTATGATGTTAAATACTACATTGAAATACTTCCTTGTCTAACATGATTTAAAA
Source organism: Panulirus ornatus (assembly GCF_036320965.1). Lineage (NCBI taxonomy): Eukaryota > Metazoa > Arthropoda > Malacostraca > Decapoda > Palinuridae > Panulirus > Panulirus ornatus. The sequence goes on along the minus strand of NC_092229.1, from coordinate 25,487,003 downwards.
AAGTGTACAAGTTGTACATTGGGTTAAGGATGCGATGGTGATCTCATTTACATCGAGTGATTGTAGCTCGTCTGGAACATTAAGACTGTAGGAGTGGCTCTTGGCTCTGCCAGGCCGCTCCAGACACGTTGCTAACAACATCGAACTACCATTGACCTTCCAGTAGACAAAAGATGGGCAATAGAGCTATCAAAATGACGCCCAGATGTGTCTGGGTATAACACATTACGGTATAGTTTGTGGTCAGGGTCAGCTCTGCTGATGTCAGAGGTTACGGGTGAGTGACGTAGTGTTGGAGGGATGATGGGTGTGCGGGTAATGAATGGAAATAGGAACCCACTAAGGTGCGGTAACACTCTTTAGATCCGGAACCTGGGAAGTTCTTGGGTCAGCGAGGCTGGCGTGAAAGCTGTTCATTCAGCGGAACCACATATGGTACAGCTGACCATTCACCAGAGCCACATATGGTACAGCTGACCATTCAGCGGAGCCACATACGGTACAGCTGGCCCTTGAGCGGAGCCACATACGGTACAGCAGACCATTTAGCGGAGCCACATATTTCACGTATAGGGATAAAGTTCACATCCAGGTTCTCAGTATTATCTGAGGTCAGAGTGAGGCAAGACACTACCTTTTCCGTCGCTGATATGAAAGGATCACAGACGACCTCCTGGCGAACACTATGACTGGCTCATGTCGTGATGAAAACTGGGGATGAAGCTGAATTGTTAGTCGCGTCCGACACTTGTCCAAGTACAGAAGACATAAGACTATTTGATCCTCAAAAGAAAAAAGTGTTAGACAATAGAAAAATGTTACCTGACAGTTGTTATCGATTTTTTACGAAATTTTGAAGAAGTCGGGCTGCCACGATCATACTGGAACGATAAATGAATGCAGAAGAGAGAGAAGAAGAGAATGATGCAAGTAAAGTGAAAGAATAAATCCCGTGAAAGTCTGAACATTATTGTTGATTTCTCGGAACAAATTCCGAAGAAACGGGATTCGTAAATTAGATTTGGAAGATGGAATGGCGGCCTTCCAGGGGCGCGCGGCGTCCTCACTGGAATAGCGGAGGAACAGTGGCTCTAATTCCTCCAGCACTGGACCACTGCACACGCCCGGCCAAACGACCCGTTGTAATAGTCATATACCCAAGGTCGTAAGATCGTTATCCCTAAGTGTCAGGTTGTTAGATCGTTAGCAGATGTCCTCTTGGAAGAGCTTTAGCTGTTGGAGTAATTGCCCATCATGTAATTAGGTTGCGTGTGAGAGAACTTGGTTGTTTATGGATGGTAGTGATCAGAGGTTGGCATGGTTGAGAGTTGGTGGCCTGACCGTATTTCCAGCTCACGTTGATGTTTTTCATCATTATTTCCTGCTTGTCTGAGCTTGATCATGCAAGTCATCACTCGTAAGATCATTATCAAAGTGGAAGTCGTGTCGTCATGTGGGTACGTCGCTGCTGGGAATCACCTCTTGTGGTGGGTGGTTACTGCTCAGGTGCTGGTCCAGCCTGTGCTACTCTGTTCTTACTGCCTCACACGGTTGCCTTTGCCTGACACAAGTTTGTGATGATGATTCTGTCACACGGGCTACAGCATCCAACACCCAGAGATTTTAAGAGTTTACTTGGGTAGTTTATGGATGCACTGAGTGGCTACGAATGTTGTTTGAGGTGTGCTGGTGTGTGATCTTTTGAAGCCAGGCAGATATATTATTGGGGGAGGTGCACCCATGTTTAC
>NC_092229.1:25470255-25477755 GCF_036320965.1 Panulirus ornatus | reverse complement strand
CATGAGGTTGGTTCATGGTAATCATGAGGTTGGGTCATGGTAATCATGAGGTTGGGTCATGGTAATCATGAGTTTGGTCCATGGTAATCATGAGGTTGGTTCATGGTAATCATGAGGTTGGGTCATGGTAATCATGAGGTTGGGTCATGGTAATCATGAGGTTGGGTCATGGTAATCATGAGGTTGGGTCATTGTAATCATGAGGTTGGGGCACTTATAAGCAAGGGGCTTGGCCATTGTAATTAAGGGTTTGGGCCATTTATGCAACGGATAGGCCATTGTAATCAAGTGGTTGGACTGTTGCAATCAATGGGTTGGACCATTGTAATCATGAGCTTGAGCCATTAATGATCTAGGAGTTGGACCATCATAATAGTCAAGGGGTTTGACCATTGTAATCATGAGGTTTAGCCATTATGATCAAGGGGTTTGACCATTGTAATCATGAGGTTGGACCAATATAATCAAGGGGTTTGAAAATTATGATAATCAAGAGGTTGGACCATTGTAATGAAGAGGTTGGACCATTGTAATGAAGAGGTTGGACCATTGTAATCATGAGGTTGGGCCATTGTAATCAAGAGGTTGGACCATTGTAATCATGAGGTTGGGCCATTGTAATCAAGAGGTTGGACCATTGTAATCATGAGGTTGGGCCATTGTAATCAAGAGGTTGGACCATTGTAATGAAGAGGTTGGACCATTGTAATCATGAGGTTGGGCCATTGTAATCAAGAGGTTGGACCATTGTAATCATGAGGTTGGGCCATTGTAATCAAGAGGTTGGACCATTGTAATCATGAGGTTGGGCCATTGTAATCAAGAGGTTGGACCATTGTAATCATGAGGTTGGGCCATTGTAATCAAGAGGTTGGACCATTGTAATCATGAGGTTGGGCCATTGTAATCAAGAGGTTGGACCATTGTAATGAAGAGGTTGGACCATTGTAATGAAGAGGTTGGACCATTGTAATCATGAGGTTGGACCATTGTAATGAAGAGGTTGGACCATTGTAATGAAGAGGTTGGACCATTGTAATCATGAGGTTGGACCATTGTAATCAAGAGGTTGGACCATTGTAATGAAGAGGTTGGACCATTGTAATGAAGAGGTTGGACCATTGTAATCATGAGGTTGGACCATTGTAATGAAGAGGTTGGACCATTGTAATGAAGAGGTTGGACCATTGTAATCATGAGGTTGGGCCATTGTAATCAAGAGGTTGGACCATTGTAATGAAGAGGTTGGACCATTGTAATGAAGAGGTTGGACCATTGTAATCATGAGGTTGGGCCATTGTAATCAAGAGGTTGGACCATTGTAATCATGAGGTTGGGCCATTGTAATCAAGAGGTTGGACCATTGTAATCATGAGGTTGGGCCATTATAATCAAGAGGTTGTGTCATCTCGCTACAGTTTCTGTCTTGCTACTAATGAGGCGAGCCAACACGGCAGCGTCCACGCCGCTCCAGCGCTGCCTCCTCCTGACGTTCACGCCATACCAACGTTCATTCTGGCCCGGGCGATCGCACGGGGCGTTGAGAGAGCCGACTGCACACACACACACACACACACCCACCCACACACACACACACACACACACACACACACACACACACACGCTGGCGTTGCGGCGGTGGTTAGAGGACCCCCCCCCCCCCCCCCCGACATCCATCCCTCGCTCCACAAGGGTTATTTCCGTGGCTGCAGGAGCCGAGTCAAAGGACTCTCGAGGACCCATCCTGCCGGAGTGGAGACCTTCCGATTATAATTACATTAAAAGTGGTCTGGAGGCGGCCGGGCGGGGGACATTGACCCTTACAGCGGCGGGGTTTGTGGCCTGAATCCCTGCGTGTTCCCTGGATGGTGGTTGTGTCCTTGTTGAGTAGAATGGTCGGGAGAGGAAGGAACCCGGCGCTACGTCACTGTGAGAGGTGCATGATCGCGGGGTCACGCGAGGCCGGCACTCACCTGGGGTCCAGCCTACACTCCCCCCATCCTCCCTCATCCCTCTCCCTCACGACCCATCCTCACCCCTTCCCTCCCTCCCTCATCCCTCTCCCTCACGACCCATCCTCACCCCTTCCCTCCCTCCCTCATCCCTCTCCCTCACGACCCATCCTCACCCCTTCCCTCCCTCCCTCATCCCTCTCCCTCACGACCCATCCTCACCCCTTCCCTCCCCTCCGTCATCCCTCTCCCCTCACGCTAACCCATCCTCACCCCCTTCCCTCCCTCCCTCCCTCATCCATCTCCCTCACGGCACCATCCTCACTCCTCTCCCTCCCTCCCTCCCTCATCCCTCTCCCTTATGACCCATCCTCACTCCTTCCCTTTAGAACCCTACACATTCTCCCCCTCCCCTCCCCTTCTGTACCACTCATCCCTCTCCACTCTCCCTCATCTCACATTCTCCCCTCATGGTAATATCCTCAACACCTCATGGTCCCCCGGGTGTGTCCCCGGCACGTCATATCCCCGGGTGTGTTCCCAGTACGTCACGTCCCCCGGGTGTGTCCCCGGTACGTCATGTCCCCCGGGTGTGTCCCCGGTACGTCATGTCCCCTGGGTGTGTCCCCGGTACGTCATGTCCCCCGGGTGTGTCCCCGGTACGTCATGTCCCCCGGGTGTGTTCCCAGTACGTCACGTCCCCCGGGTGTGTCCCCGGTACGTCATGTCCCCTGGGTGTGTCCCCGGTACGTCATGTCCCCCGGGTGTGTCCCCGGTACGTCATGTCCCCCGGGTGTGTCCCCGGTACGTCATGTCCCCCGGGTGTCTCCCCGGTACGTCATGTCCCCCGGGTGTGTCCCCGGCACGTCATGTCCCCCGGGTGTCTCCCCGGTACGTTATGTCCCCCGGGTGTGTCCCCGGTACGTCATGTCCCCCGGGTGTGTCCCCGGCACGTCATGTCCCCCGGGTGTCTCCCCGGTACGTTATGTCCCCCGGGTGTGTCCCCGGCACGTCATGTCCCCCGGGTGTCTCCCCGGTACGTTATGTCCCCCGGGTGTGTCCCCGGTACGTCATGTCCCCCGGGTGTGTCCCCGGCACGTCATGTCCCCCGGGTGTCTCCCCGGTACGTTATGTCCCCCGGGTGTGTCCCCGGCACGTCATGTCCCCCGGGTGTCTCCCCGGTACGTTATGTCCCCCGGGTGTGTCCCCGGTACGTCATGTCCCCCGGGTGTGTCCCCGGCACGTCATGTCCCCCGGGTGTCTCCCCGGTACGTTATGTCCCCCGGGTGTGTCCCCGGTACGTCATGTCCCCCGGGTGTTACCTACCATTGGTTACGGTATCAGCGACTGTATACCTTCCTTCCGTCACATCACGTCACGCTCCTCTTATGCTATGTTACCGAGAGGTTCTCATATCCAGCAGCCATGTCACATAGGCGTTACATGTTGGGCACATTATACCAGGGACAGTATAATCAGGGCCAACTGTGTATACTGAGCGCGAACTGTGTGTACTAGGGGTGAGGTATACTGTCTGAGGCGAACTGTGTATACCAGGAACAAGGTGGACTGAGGGCGATATATGTATACTAGGGGCAAGGTATATTAGAGGGTAATTATGTATTAGGGGCAATTTATATTAGGGGGATTGTATACACTAGGGGCAAGGTCTATTATGGGGACTGTATACACTAGGGGCAAGGTATATTAGGGGGACTGTATATACTTAGGGCAACGTATATTGGGGAACTGTATTTCCTAGGGGCAGGGTATATTAGGGGGGATGTGTATATACACTAGGGGCAAGGTATACAAGATGTAAGTTGTGTACTCCCAGAAGCGCCTATGTAGACGGCAGAACATCGCCCGGTGACCTAATATATTCTTGTTTAACAAGAGGAATTTGGATATAATCTGGTTATACCCTCTGAGGTACCAGAAATGATTGGTATATCCTCGTAGCCCCCTGTGGCATTGTGGCCGTATTCAGAGCATATCTGTGATATACTTAGCTGTTCAAGGTACGTCTTAGACGACACATTACGCCTTTTCCATCCTATTTTCCTTTAGTTTTTAAATATAATAATTTTTTATCAGTCTGACTTTGTGTTGATATGGTGTGAGCAAAATGTTTTTCTCCGATGATTATTTTTTTTGTCGTGCTCGTCACCCTCCCCCTATTAAGTCTCGATCACCACTCCTACAGTCAACCTATCCGATACCTCCATACAGTCAACCCTCGCTTAACACACTTACCGCCCACTCACTCTCCCTTGCCTTCATCTCCCAGCCAGTCAGTCAGTCAGTCGTGAGTAACAGTCACTGGCTCAAGTTAACCTCCAGTTGCTTACCCATATCCATCTTCATTCTTCAGCCCAGTCGCCCCTGCATCACGGCCACCTGGACCTCCATCACGCTTCATATTCACCTCTGCGACACTTGTTCATAAGGTCCACAATATACCCAGTCTGTCTCCACAGCGCCATCTGTCAGAGGTTCTTATCCCATTTTCTTTGATTCCTGCGTAACGATTCTCCGCCATTGTATTTATTTATAGCGAGGCGGGCAGGTCCAGGCAAGTCCAGACGCCGCCGGGTAAGCTGCGATTGAATCCTTCACTTGCATGTGACGGTTCCAGGGTGTTGTGTGGCGGTGTAGGCCGCCCCCAGACACGGCCCTGTGGCGGTGTAGGCCGCCCCCAGACACGGCCCTGTGGTGGTGTGGGCCGCCCCCAGACACGGCCCTGTGGTGGTGTAGGCCGCCCCCAGACACGTCTGAGTGGTGGTGTAGGCCGCCCCAGGCACGGTCGTGTGGTGGTGTAGGCCGCCCCCAGACACGGTCGTGTGGTGGTGTAGGCCGCCCCCAGACACGGTCGTGTGGTGGTGTAGGCCGCCCCCAGGCACGGTCGTGTGGTGGTGTAGGCCGCCCCCAGACACGGTCGTGTGGTGGTGTAGGCCGCCCCAGGCACGGTCGTGTGGTGGAGTGTAGGCCACCCCAGGCACGGTCGTGTGGTGGTGTAGGCCACCCCAGGCACGGTCGTGTGGTGGCCACCCCAGGCACGGTCGTGTGGTGGTGTAGGCCACCCCAGGCACAGTCGTGTGGTGGTGTAGGCCATCCCAGGCACGGTCGTGTGGTGGTGTAGGCCATCCCAGGCACGGTCGTGTGGTGGTGTAGGCCACCCCAGGCACGGTCGTGTGGTGGCCACCCCAGGCACGGTCGTGTGGTGGTGTAGGCCATCCCAGGCACGGTCGTGTGGTGGTATAGGCCGTCGTGCCCAGGTAGGGCTGACAACACCAGGGCCGCAGACCTGTTGTACTGGACAGGTGGGTGATGTAGAGGTGACTTGCGAGGAAGACCTGAAGTGACCTGATGATCGCCCCTCGTACTAGTAGATGGAAACTGGCGACCTTTGACCCTTGCATGACGACCCAGGGTGAACCCTTGGTCCCTTCGTGACGGCCAGTGGTGACCCTTCGTCCTTTGGTGACGACCATTGGTGACCCTTCGTCCATTTGTGACGACCACTGGTGACCCTTCGTCCTTTTGTGACGACCACTGGTGACCCTTCGACCCTTAGAGACGAACCATATTTTCTATGACCCCTTAAGTGTGCATGTGTGCTCGGGTCTCCTGACTCATGACGATCTATGTCCCCATGCGTGATAACCAGTCACGACCTTGAGGTCCTGTGAGATGACCTTTTTTTTGATTTGCCATCTTATGTGTATTGACCACCGCTGTGAGAGTCTCTTCTCTATGACCCAGATCATTCTATGAACGTCTGAGGTCACGGAACGCGGAAGGTTGCTTTGAAGTGACCTATGTTCTCTGGACATCTTGAGGTCAGGCCACATGTAAGGTCACCTGGAAATGACCAAAGTTATTCTCTGGAGGTCTTTAGGTCATGCCACTGGTAAGGTCACCTGTAAATGATCCGGGTTGTTCACTTAAGGTCCTTTGGTAAGGCTACTGGTAAGGTCACGATCCAGGTTATACTCTGGAGGTCTTTAGGTCAGGCAACTGGTAAGGTTGTATATGAATGAGGCATATTATTCTGCGAAGGTCTTTAGGTCAGGCCATCGGTAAGGTCACCTGTATATGAGGCAGGTTATTCTGTGAAGGTCTTGCGTCATACCACAACGAGTTCTCTCCCTTTAATATCGCACTCAACTCTCCAATTGTCAGATGACATTTCTCTCTTTCGTATAGTTTAGTAGTTTTAAACCTAACGTATATATATATTTTCCATGTATATATTGATGGTAAGTGTATGTATATCTAGGGAACCTACGTGAACAACCAGTCATCATCTTTATTACTGTTACCATAATCATCACCATTATCATTACCATCACTGTCATCATCATCATCATCCCCAACCGCGTCATCATTACCGTCATTACCATTACCATCCTCATCACCATCATTAAGTATTACCATTATCGACATTACCACTATCATCACATCACCATTTTTCTCTCAGCGACGTTCAATTATGTGTCTTTTTCGTATTGGTGAGGACAGACTGGTTAGCTCAGGGGGCAGGATTAGATAAGCAAATGAGGCAGGTAAGGTGAGGTTAACAGGGTTAGCAAAAGTCCTGTGGCACTAGTGTAGGTGCATGAAGTGAGGCGGGAGTCCCATGGCGCTGGTGTAGGTGCATGTAGTGAGGCAGGAGTCCCATGGCGTTGGTATAGGTGCATAAAGTGAGGCAGAAGTCTCACGGCGCTGGTGTAGGTGCATAAAGTAAAGCAGGAGTCCCACTGCGCTGGTGTAGGTGCATGAAGTGAGGCAGTCCTGTGACTCTGGAGTTAGTGTATGAAGTGAGGCATGTATCCCGTGGCGCTGGTGTAGGTGTAAAAGTGAGGCATGTATCCCGTGGCGCTGGTGTAGGTGCAGAAGTGAGGCATGTGTCCCGTGGCGCTGGTGTAGGTGCAGAAGTGAGGCATGTGTCCCGTGGCGCTGGTGTAGGTGCAGAAGTGAGGCATGTGTCCCGTGGCGCTGGTGTAGGTGTAAAAGTGAGGCATGTGTCCCGTGGCGCTGGTGTAGGTGTAAAAGTGAGGCATGTATCCCGTGGCGCTGGTGTAGGTGCAGAAGTGAGGCATGTGTCCCGTGGCGCTGGTGTAGGTGCAGAAGTGAGGCATGTGTCCCGTGGCGCTGGTGTAGGTGCAGAAGTGAGGCAGGAGTCCCAGGGAGAGGTGACTTATAACCCAGGTTTCGCGGTGCAGCTAGAGGATAGGTGGCGTGTCAAGGTTCTCAAGTTGTTCGGAAGGAAGGAAAAGTTAGTGGTACCTTTGCTGTCTGTGCTGAAATTGGGATGTGGTTTAGTTTCTGTATCTCGGATAATGTGAGGCGTTTGCCGTGGCTGGGTTGTGCTGTAAGGGGAGAGGCATAGCTGAAATCTTGTAGGAGCTACGGCAAAAGACGGCTATGACGATGTCCCACGGGTCCCTTGCCGACAGAAGAAGGCGTAAGGGTCACCTGAGGGGCTGCTGTTGAGGAGGCAGAGGTCCGCGGAGCTGGTTCCTGGAACCTGGAGTCACATGGC
>NC_092229.1:25420255-25467755 GCF_036320965.1 Panulirus ornatus | reverse complement strand
GAGGGTGAAGGCATGTACAGAGCATCAGATTGGGGAAGAGCAGTGTGGTTTCAGAAGTGGTAGAGGATGTGTGGATCAGGTGTTTGCTTTGAAGAATGTATGTGAGAAATACTTAGAAAAGCAAATGGATTTGTATGTAGCATTTATGGATCTGGAGAAGGCATATGATAGAGTTGATAGAGGTGCTCTGTGGAAGGTATTAAGAATATATGGTGTGGGAGGAAAGTTGTTAGAAGCAGTGAAAAGTTTTTATCGTGGATGTAAGGCATGTGTACGTGTAGGAAGAGAGGAAAGTGATTGGTTCTCAGTGAATGTAGGTTTGCGGCAAGGGTGTGTAATGTCTCCATGGTTGTTTATTTGTTTATGGATGGGGTTGTTATGGAGGTGAATGCAAGAGTTTTGGAAAGAGGAGCAAGTATGCAGTCTGTTGGGGATGAGAGAGCTTGGGAAGTGAGTCAGTTGTTGTTCGCTGATGATACAGCGCTGGTGGCTGATTCATGTGAGAAACTGCAGAAGCTGGTGACTGAGTTTGGTAAAGTGTGTGAAAGAAGAAAGTTAAGAGTAAATGTGAATAAGGGCAAGGTAATTAGGTACAGTAGGGTTGAGGGTCAAGTCAATTGGGAGGTAAGTTTGAATGGAGAAAAACTGGAGGAAGTAAAGTGTTTTAGATATCTGGGAGTGGATCTGGCAGCGGATGGAACCATGGAAGCGGAAGTGGATCATAGGGTGGGGGAGGGGGCGAAAATCCTGGGCGCCTTGAAGAATGTGTGGAAGTCGAGAACATTATCTCGGAAAGCAAAAATGGGTATGTTTGAAGGAATAGTGGTTCCAGCAATGTTGTATGGTTGCGAGGCGTGGGCTATGGATAGAGTTGTGCGCAGGAGGATGGATGTGCTGGAAATGAGATGTTTGAGGACAGTGTGTGGTGTGAGGTGGTTTGATCGAGTAAGTAACGTAAGGGTAAGAGAGATGTATGGAAATAAAAAGAGCGTGGTTGAGAGAGCAGAAGAGGGTGTTTTGAAATGGTTTGGGCACATGGAGAGAATGAGTGAGGAAAGATTGACCAAGAGGATATATGTGTCGGAGGTGGAGGGAACGAGGAGAAGTGTGAGACCAAATTGGAGGTGGAAAGATGGAGTGAAAAAGATTTTGTGTGATCGGGGCCTGAACATGCAGGAGGGTGAAAGGAGGGCAAGGAATAGAGTGAATTGGATCGATGTGGTATACCGGGGTTGACGTGCTGTCAGTGGATTGAATCAGGGCATGTGAAGCGTCTGGGGTAAACCATGGAAAGCTGTGTAGGTATGTATATTTGCGTGTGTGTACGTATGTATATACATGTGTATGGGGGTGGGTTGGGCCATTTCTTTCGTCTGTTTCCTTGCGCTACCTCGCAAACGCGGGAGACAGCGACAAAGCAAAAAAAAAAAGAAAAAAAAAATATATATATATATATATATATATATATATATATATATATATATATATATATATATATATATATATATATATATTTAAAGTGTTTAGATGATAATTTACTGACTACTAGATTTGGCACATTACAAGAGATTACTTTTGTACTTTCAGAGTACAAAAAAAAAGTTGTTTGTATTTACACTCTGGCCGTAAATACATATAATTGGTCGCTCATTACGGCAAATCAGTTAAAACACCGCCATTAGTAGCTTGATAAATGATTATATTCGTGTGTGATTTGCCACCGCCTGAGCTAGTGTGGCTAGTGACCTGGCTAGTCACTTATACCTAGGGATGACCGGTGACCTGGGTTTACTGTTACTGTTGTGCTACTTAAAGTGTAAAGGTATAGTGTTACCTAAGATATAGAGGTATAGTATTACTTAAGGTGTAAATGTGTAGTGTTACGTAAGGTGCAAAGGTGTAGTGTTACCTAAGATTTAAAGGTATAGTGTTACTTAAGGTGTAAATGTGTAGTGTTACGTAAGGTGTAAAGGTGTAGTGTTATTTATGGTGTAAAGGTGGAGTGTTACTTAAGGTAAAGTCCGTGATGTGGTATATAAAGTGCTGCTGTTTCTGGTCACTTGAGTATCTCTCCAAAAGTACAGAATACTTTGATATCCAAGTAGATGGCTTACTTTTACGAAAGTTGGAAAGTAACATTTTCTTGCCCTATACGTGCCCTATACAAGTTACTTTATGTTATAACTTCCCTGGCATAACTTGTGTGGATTACTTAAGTGAAGCCTGAAGAACTTATTAAAGATTCTTTATTACTTATAATTGTTACTTACAACTTAACACAAATACTTTTGCATAGTTCCTTATTGCTTATGTTTCTTACTTATGACGTAACATACGTGCTTGTAAAGGTTCCTTATTACCTGCACTTGTAACTTACGTCGTAACATGCATAATTATAAAGGTTCCATATTACTTAAATTGATCACTTATGATGTAACACTGATACTTTTAAAGGTCCCTCATTACCTATCCTTGTTATCTGTGGCGTAACAGTTATTCTTTTTAAAGGCTTCTTGTTACTTGTACTTGTTACTTATGACGTATTATGTGTACATTTGATTACATATAGTCCTTATGCTTGTTACTTATTATGTAGCATGTGTGCCTTTTAAAGATTCCTTATCAACTACACTTATTACGTAAGGCGTAATCATGTATACTTTTTATCGTACTCATTACTTACACTTGTTTCTTATGATGTAACATGTGTACGTTTTAAAGGTTCCTAACTACCAACACTTTTCACTTATGACGTCTTGTATACTTTTTAAAAGTTCCATATTACCTGCACTTGTTCCTTAAGACGTAACTTACATAATTGAAAGGTTCCTTGTAACATATATACTTTTAGAATTTCCTGGTCACCTACACTTGTTGATTGTGGCCTGAGTTAGATACGTTCTTTTGCTTACCTGACGCACTTATTGATGAAGGTGCCCGATATCGTACTAGCCATCAAGTATGACACACTGATCATGGTAAGTGTGAATGACCAGCAAGTATGACACACTGATCATGGTAAGTGTGAATGACCAGCAAGTATGACACACTGATCATGGTAAGTGTGAATGACCAGCAAGTATGACACACTGATCATGGTAAGTGTGAATGACCAGCAAGTATGACACACTGATCATGGTAAGTGTGAATGACCAGCAAGTATGACACACTGATCATGGTAAGTGTGAATGACCAGCAAGTATGACACACTGATCATGGTAAGTGTGAATGACCAGCAAGTATGACACACTGATCATGGGAAGTGTGATTCTCCTCCTGTTTGGCACACTTTTCATTTGAAGTCTGAATTATCCAGGGAGTCAAGTATTATTATTGTTTATGAATTATTTGGGGTCATAGATAATTTTACTTCGGTGGGTATGGTTTATTTGAAATTATAGATACGTTTCTTTTGTAGATATTATGTATCTGAGGTTACAGATACTTTGGAAGACATGAGGCATCTGAAGGTATAAATAATTATCTTTGATAGGTATGAGTTATCTGAGATTATAGAATTTTTTTTCGTAGATATGAAGTATCTAAGGTTACAGGTACTTTTCCAAGGTAGATATGGGGTATCTTAGGTTACAGATACTTTTCCAAGGTAGATATGGGGTATCTTAGGTTACAGATACTTTTCCAAGGTAGATATGGGCTATCTTAGGTTACAGATACTTTTCCAAGGTAGATATGGGGTATCTTAGGTTACAGATACTTTTCCAAGGTAGATATGGGGCATCTTCGGTTACAGATACTTTTCCAAGGTGAATACAAGATAGGTTACAGATACTTTTCTCTGGTGTAATCATTTATCTGAGGTTACAGATAATTTTTCTTTGGCGGATAAGAGTAATCTGGGGTAGATTTGTGTTTATGTTAACTGAGACGGAACGGGCAAGTGAGGGCCTGATCAAAGCCATCCCTTTACCGCTATATATATATATATATATATATATATATATATATATATATATATATATATATATATATATATATATTTTATATTTATTTATTTATTTTGCTTTCTCGCTGTCTCCCGCGTTTGCGAGGTAGCGCAAGGAAACAGACGAAAGAAATGGCCCAACCCACCACCATACACAATGTATATACATACACGTCCACACACGCAAATATACCTACCTATACATCTCAATGTACACATATATATACACACAGACACATACATACATACCCATGTACACAATTCACACTGTCTGCCTTTATTCATTCCCATCGCCACCTCGCCACACATGGAATACCATCCCCCTCCCCCCTCATGTGTGCGAGGTAACACTAGGAAAAGACAAGAAAGGCCCCATTCGTTCACACTCAGTCTCTAGCTGTCATGCAATAATGCCAGAAACCACAGCTCCCTTTCCACATCCAGGCCCCACACAACTTTCCATGGTTTACCCCAGACGCTTCACATGCCCTGATTCAATCCACTGACAGCACATTAACCCCGGTATACCACATCGATCCAATTCACTCTATTCCTTGCCCTCCTTTCACCCTCCTGCATGTTCAGGCCCCGATCACTCAAAATCTTTTTTCACTCCATCTTTCCACCTCCAATTTGGTCTCCCACTTCTCCTCGTTCCCTCCACCTCCGACACATATATCCTCTTGGTCAATCTTTCCTCGCTCATTCTCTCCATGTGCCCAAACCATTTCAAAACACCCTCTTCTGCTCTCTCAACCACGCTCTTTTTATTTCCACACATCTCTCTTACCCTTACGTTACTTACTCGATCAAACCACCTCACACCACACATTGTCCTCAAACATCTCATTTCCGGCACATCCATCCTCCTGCGCACAACTCTATCCATAGTCCACGCCTCGCAACCATACAACATTGTTGGAACCACTATTCCTTCAAACATACCCATTTTTGCTTTCCGAGATAATGTTCTCGACTTCCACACATTCTTCAAGGCTCCCAGAATTTTCGCCCCCTCCCCCACCCTATGATCCACTTCCGCTTCCATGTTTCCATCCGCTGCCAGATCCACTCCCAGATATCTAAAACACTTCACTTCCTCCAGTTTTTCTCCATTCAAACTCACCTCCCAATATATATATATATATATATATATTTCTATGAGTCCACGGGGAAAATGAAACACCATAAGTTCCTATGTGCACTTTCGTGTAATAATCACATCATCAGGGGAGACACAAGAGAGAAATATAAGTCAGTTGATATACATCGAAGAGACGAAGCTTCACTTGGGAACTTATCGTGTTTCATTTTCCCCGTGGACTCGTAGGAATATCTTGATCACGCGCAAAATTGTGATCCTTTTCAATATATATATATATATATATATATATATATATATATATATATATATATATATATATATATATATATATGTGGGGTCTGTTGGGGGTGAGAGAGCTTGGGAAGTGAGTCAGTTGTTGTTCGCTGATGATACAGCACTGGTGGCTGATTCATGTGAGAAACTGCAGAAGCTGGTGACTGAGTTTGGTGAAGTGTGTGGAAGAAGAAAGTTAAGAGTGAATGGGAATAAGAGCAAGGTTGTTGGGTGCGGTAGGGGTGAGGGTCAGGTCAATTGGGAGGTGAGTTTGAATGGAGAAAAACTGGAGGAAGTGAAGTGTTTTAGATATCTGGGAGTGGATCTGTCAGCGGATGGAACCATGGAAGCGGAAGTGGATCATAGGGTGGGGGAGGGGGCGAAAATTTTGGGAGCCTTGAAAAATGTGTGGAAGTCGAGAACATTATCTCGGAAAGCAAAAATGGGTATGTTTGAAGGAATAGTGGTTCCAACAATGTTGTATGGTTGCGAGGCGTGGGCTATGGATAGAGATGTGCGCAGGAGGATGGATGTGCTGGAAATGAGATGTTTGAGGACAATGTGTGGTGTGAGGTGGTTTGATCGAGTAAGTAACGTAAGGGTAAGAGAGATGTGTGGAAATAAAAAGAGCGTGGTTGAGAGAGCAGAAGAGGGTGTTTTGAAATGGTTTGGGCACATGGAGAGAATGAGTGAGGAAAGATTGACCAAGAGGATATATGTGTCGGAGGTGGAGGGAACGAGGAGAAGTGGGAGACCAAATTGGAGGTGGAAAGATGGAGTGAAAAAGATTTTGTGTGATCGGGGCCTGAACATGCAGGAGGGTGAAAGGAGGGCAAGGAATAGAGTGAATTGGAGCCATGTGGTATACAGGGGTTGACGTGCTGTCAGTGGATTGAATCAAGGCATGTGAAGCGTCTGGGGTAAACCATGGAAAGCTGTGTAGGTATGTATATTTGCGTGTGTGGACGTGTGTATGTACATGTGTATGGGGGGGGGGGGGTTGGGCCATTTCTTTCGTCTGTTTCCTTGCGCTACCTCGCAAACGCGGGAGACAGCGACAAAGTATAAAAAAAAAAAAAAAAAAAAAAAAAAAAAAAAAAAAATATATATATATATATATATATATATATATATATATATATATATCCTAGCTAAAGTCAGGTACCCACACCTAGGAGTGGATGCCGCAACCAGGATTGGAACCTATGTGCTCGACCCTGGGCGTCCCGTGAATGCGTCACGGTCAGGAACGCTAACCGCTACACCACGGAGGTCCAGTACATTTCATTGTTCTCTAAAATCAGCGCTTGTAAGGTATATGAGGAGCGATCATTATTTTCCCCCAAGCTGGGTGCACTTTTAATGGATGATATCTGCCTTGCTGACCACTAGAACGTAGAGGTTCATTTTTTCTCCCCTCCTGTATTGTAAGATGTTGTCAGCGTGAGGCAGTGCCATCGTGGATGATGACAGTAAGGATGTACGGTTTGTGGTGTATTTTCTCGCGACCGTCAGTCATTGGTAGGTGGAGTTGTAACGTTCCTTCATCTATACAGCTTGGTCATTTGTTACGATGGGCATAATACGGTCATGTGTTACGAGGGGCATGATACGGTCATTTGTTACGAGGGGTATAATACGGCCTTTTCTCACGAAAGGCATAATACGGCCATTTGTTGCGAGGGGCATAATACGGCCATTTATCGGGCGGGGGGGGGGGGGGGGTGGGCGTGATACGGCCAGTTTGTATTACCTTTCCCTGGCGTTGTAACGCTGTACAGGCGTAACACACACACACACACACACACACACACACACACACACACACACACACATTTTATATATATATATATATATATATATATATATATATATATATATATATATATATATATATATATATATATATATATATATATCATTATACTTTGTCGCTGTCTCCCGCGTTATCGAGGTAGCGCTAGGAAGCACGAAAGAATGGCCCAACCCACCCACATACATATGTATGTACATAAATGCCTACACACGCACATATATATATATATATATACCTATACATTTCAACGTATACATACATATACGTTTACAGACATTTATATATATACACATGTACATATTCATATGTGCTGCCTTCATCCATTCTTTTCGCCACCCCGCCACACATGAAATGGCACCCCCCCTTCCCCCGCCCGCGTGCAAGGTAGCGCTAGGAAAGGACAACAAAGACCACATTCGTTCACACGCAGTCTTTAGCTGTCATGTGTAATGCACCGAAACCACAGCTCCCTTTGCACGTCTAGGCCCCTCCCGTTTTTAAATTTTGCAAAAGAGGGAACAGAGAAGGGGGCCAAGTGAGGATATTCTCTCTAAGGCTCACCTCTCTGTTCTTGACGCTATCCCGCTGACGCGGGAAATGGCGAATATATATATGTATATATATATATATATATATATATATATATATATATATATATATATATATATATATATATATATATATATATATAATGTGTGTGTGTGTGTTTTCATACTTTCGTTTCCCGCGTTAGAGAGGTAGAGCCAGGAGCTTGTGAATTACGGGCTCATTCGCTGACATACGTTCTCTAGATGCCATATGTGATTATGATTTCTTTGTAATTACCTCAGGACATATTACTAAGGTGGAGTCTTGCTGGTACCAAGGACGTTCTCCCAGGGGCTCCCAAGGTCTCTCTCTCTCTCTCTCTCTCTCTCTCTCTCTCTCTCTCTCTCTCTCTCTCTCTCTCTCTCTCTCTCTCTCTCTCTCTATATATATATATATATATATATATATATATATATATATATATATATATATATATATATATATATATATATATATATAGAGAGAGAGAGAGAGAGAGAGAGAGAGAGAGAGAGAGAGAGAGAGAGAGAGAGAGAGAGAGTTTTTACAGATAGACCTTAATGTGTACACCAACTGTGACTGAATCTATATTCGAAAATACGAATTTCAAGTGGATTATTCCAGTGTGTTGGAACAGCAAACACGAAATGAAATTGACATGAAACGTTTGGGAATAATATTGATAAACAAGGACACGGTGCTGGGCCTGTACTGGGTTTGTACAGCTGTGTCTGCTGCACAGGACTGTTGTCTGCCTTCCTTATTAGCTGTATCTGCTGCACAGGACTGTTGTCAGAGTCCTTAGTGTATAAGATGTTGTCAAAGTTCCTTATAAGCTGGATATTTTTGTCAGGGTTCCTTTCCCGTACCTCGTGCATCGGACTGACGTCAGCATCCCTCACCCGTACGTCCATGTTTCATGCCAGAATCACTCAGCTGTACCGACTACGTGTGCGAGGCAGTCGTCAGGGCTCCTCAGTACACCTGCACTGTATTGTTTGTAAGAGCTCCTCAGCTGAGCCAACTCTCGAACTGTTGTGACTCACAGCTCATGAACCATCGCTGAAGCTCTTTGTTCAGGCGTCCGAAACTGTACACTCGGCCACAGGAGTTGGCGAGCACGTACCTTAGAGTGTCACCTGAGCTGGTAACACTGTATGAGGGAGGAGCGAGGGGGTACATGTAACACAGTACAGTAACGTGAACTGGTAAATAGATGGCCACTAATAAAACCGTCATATTGTTCCAGCAGATAGATAGGTCTGCTCGTATGTGTTGCATGACTGATAACGATCAGGCATGTTGAAAACATAAATGAATATTAACGAATGTAATATTTCGTGGTGTTGCCGAGAACTGCTTCTGTTGTCGTACAGCAGCCGTCAATCATGATGTAATAATTATGTTATAATTATGTTACATGACACTTAACTAGCAAGTGTCTAGTGTGAAGGTCCATGCAGGATTCTGTATACCATTTAGTGATAAATAAACACAGCAACTGTGTCAGACAGGAACGTGCAACATTTACGGGCAAATAGTCATTTCTTGTGACCTCTAGACGCTCCCCCTCCCCCTCTACTACCCCTCCCAGTCTCCGTAATACCCTCCCCCTTTCCAGTTTCCGCCCACCCCTCTCTGGCCAGTGATATCGCCGTCTTCACTCGTCTGAAATTGCCTCTGATTGGATAATAAAGGTCATTACTGCGTACCTTGATAATATTTGTGCTAACCACCATTTGCATCTGACAGCATTAAACAGTTCACATCATTGTACCGTGTTCCACGTACCCTCACTCCTGCCTCCCCACACCCCACCCCATACAGTGTTACCAGCTCAGGTGACATAGCTATACTTGGTACGTGTCCGCCAATTCCTTAGCTGTCCTACCATAAGAATCCTTGTTACAGCTCCTTAACTGTCCAGCATAGGAATCGTTCTCAGAGCTCCTTAGCTGCACGCATACAGGGGACGTGTTGTCAGCGCCCATCAGCTGTCCCAACCCGGGATTCGTTGTCAGGCTTCCAGTGTCCCATCACTGAAGTTTTGGTCAGTGTCCCATCACTGAAGTTGTGGTCAACTTTAAGAATATTTTCGCATCCATGTACTCGACAGTTATTTGAATATTTGCCGTCAGACATTTGTTCCCCATATCCTCTGGCACCAGTAAAGTGTTGTCAGGCCTCCGTATATGGAGAGCAGGTCAGCAGGTCACCAGGGTCATGATAATTTAATGTGATGAAGCGCAGGTCAAAACGCCTGGCGGGTTCCGGTCCTTGTGGGGTCACTTTGCTTGACTGACCCGAGTTCGATGTCGTGTGGGGTCATCGTGCATGACCCAGGTTCGAGGTCATGTAAGGGGGGGGGGTCTCTGAAAAGACGATCGTTGTTGACTAAGGTCAAAGGTCATCGTCAGTTGGAGTATAAGTGTTCCACAGATGATTCAAACAGTGATTATGAGAAAACTCATTCTTGAATAAACCAAAAACCTCGTGAGGTTGTGAGTTTGCACTAAACCCAGGAATTCCTGGAATATGTATTGTAACCACACACGTCTTAGGTTTCATAAAACTCAGGAATACCATGGTTTTACACATGGTTTTACATATAGTTTTACATACTGTTTTACACATGGTTTTACATATAATTTTACTGTTTTACACATGGTTTTACCGGTTTACACATAGTTTTACATATGGTTGTAAACATGATTTTACATACGGATGTATACATGGCTTTACACAGGCTTTGCTCATGGTTTTATGTATTGTTTGAAACATGGTTTTACATAGGTTTTACTCATGGTTTTACGCAAAACCTACGAATTTTGTGGATGTACATAAAACCCACAAAGTTCATACGGGTACAAAGGACCTTGGGCTGTACAGATGCACATAAAACCTATATGTATAACCCAGGGACGTTCTCCTGTACATAAAACCTAACACAGTCGTTGTTGCGTACATTAAACCAACAAACCTGGGAGTGTACGGTAAACCCAGCCTGGTCATAGATGTACATAGGCATAACGCTTCGTCTGATGGTGTGATCGGGGAGTTGTCACATGGTGGCACATTCAGAGGGGTGGAGGGCGACGACGATGTTGTCAGATGTGTTGTCAGGGAGCATCGCCAGGTTTGGTTGCATACGTTGTTTAGCGGCGTCAGGGTCGTGTTGTGAAACGTTGTCAGGAGCTTTAGTAATGCATGAGGCTTGTTAGGAGCTTGTTGGTGAGTGGTGGCACGGGCCTCATGGTTGGCAGTGTCAGGGGTTCGTCTTTTAGTGGTGTCAGGGTCTTGTTTAATGATGTCAGGGGCTTGCATGCTGGTTAGTGATGTCAGAATTTCTTTTCTAGTGGTGTAAGAGGCTAGTTTGGGATGGTGTTAGGGTCTTGTCCCGTAGTGGTGTCAGGGGGTTGGTGGAAATGTATTTAGGACATGATGTTTAAGGGTGTCCGGGGCGTGTTGGTAGGTGATGTCAGGGGACTCGACTGATGTCTGTGGTTGGTTGTGTAGTGGTGACGGGAGGGTGATGGCTACCGGTGTCAGGGAGCTGGCAAAATATTTCGTAGAAACTTTAATTGGAACGTTTGAGGTGTATTTGGAAGCCGAGTAAGAGAGCTTTAAATTCTGCTAGAAAAGATGGTAAGCATCTTTAGTGTTGTCAGAGGCGCTGCACCGATGTTGTCAGCAGCGTTGCCAGATGTCTCGAAGACGTTGTCATAAGTTTGTGAACTGTGGCAAGTTTTGGCGAGTGTTGTTTGAAGGGCCGTAAGTATTATCAGATTTCGCCAGGGACTTCGGCCAGCTGTTAAAGATCTGTCTCAAGTGTGATAAGGTCGCTGTAAAGTAGTGTTAAGTGGTGTCAGAAGCCTTGCCAAGTGCCGAAGTCCTGCCACGATTTACAAGATTCCGTGTCAAATGTTGTCAGGTGTTGTGAGGAGCGTTGTCAGGGCTGGGAGAGGCGGGTGAGGGCGGTGAAGCGAGTTAGTTAAGCGCATCGAGCGTCTGAAATATGAGGCAAAGAGAAGTTACGACGGAGGCTCGAAGGGAGATATGAAGGGCGGGGTGGGGGAGAGGGAGCGCCCAGGGAGACGGGTGTTGTAGGACGAGAGAGAGAGAGAGAGAGAGAGAGAGAGAGAGAGAGAGAGAGAGAGAGAGAGAGAGAGAGCGGGGGGAAGGCGATATAAGGAAAGCAGTGGATGGTGAAAGAAAACGTAATGAGGTACAGTGAGTTGCATTAGGCATGACGGGAAACCAGACAAGTTGCTGGTAAATAAGGTAGGTAAGGCAGGACGAGGGAGGGAGGGAGGCGGAGATCAGGAGACTGGCAGAAGGAGGAGGAAGAAGAGGAGGAGGAGGAGGAGCGATTCCTGGAGGAATCAGAGTCATAGGGAGAGAAAAACTTAAGGTTAGTAGGAACAGTTTAGTAGGACACCATCAGAACCAGAAATACAGAGAATTAAGTGACTGAGAAAACGGGTGATGGCGTAAAGGAGCAAGGTGTGAAGGTGCCACGAGGAACTGGAAAAGTTTTATTGGAGAGAAGATGGAAGGAATTCCAAGACACACACACACACACACACACACACACACACACACACACACACACACACACACACACACACACACACACACGCACACACACAAAAGGAAAAATTTAAGGGAGGGAAAGGGAGCTAAGTATTATCCAGCGAAAGGAGAACCAAAATATACAGTTTCTAAACGACAAGAATATGAGGAGAGCAAGGAAATATGGGGACAGCAACAGCAACAGAAATACAGAAGAGAAAAGACGTGCAGGAAGAGCGTCAGAAGCAAGGGGATCAGAGTTCACCTCGGGGCAGCAGATGATCCACGGTCGATAAAAACTGCGGACTACCCAAGGCATTAGGAGGAGGATCAGGCCGAGGAAGCCTCCAGAGTCGAGGACCTCTGGACCAGGGACCTGGAAAACTAGAAGGGCAGAAGGAGGTGGGCTAACTCCTGGTGGAACTGGGTGGTGCCTGGAACACTGATGGACAGTTGGGAGTCCCAGTAGCTTTAGGGCAGAGGAGGGGACATGGACGCAGAGGGCGCTACACCTGCTATGTTGGGGGAATTACTGGAACGGGATGAAAATAGCAGTAGAGCAGCATGAAAAGGGAAGATGGAGCCTGGAACAGTGTGAAAAAAAGATATGTAGGACGTTGAAAGAGCACGAAAGAGAAAAATGGAACGGTGCTGTAGGGACAGACACGTAGCTGGAAGAACATGAAAGACTACAGACAAGTTACTGGAACGGCATGAAAAACTTCAAAGCTTTGGTACGCATAAAAGGCGACAGACAAGGTGCCGGAACGGCATCAAAGACGACAGACGCGGTGCTGGAGCGACACGGGAGATAGACACGGTGCGGGAACGTCACGGAGGGGGACCCCAGCCTCATCACTTTCCCACTCATCTTTAAGCTTGGAGGCTACCGAGGAGTTGAGCGACGAGAGAAAATGATTTAACAAGGAGAGGTGGCGAGGTCACAGGAAGGAGGAGGCCTCGTTGACACACCAGGCTAAAGGGGTATGAGGTTAACTCCTGGATTCTCTTGATGAAGCTTCTCATTACTCCTGCTCTGCTCCTCCGTACATTACTCCTGCTCTGCTCCTCCGTACATTACTCCTGCTCTGCTCCTCCGTACTGTTGTTATCGTGATCATTACTGCTGAGGTGGTTATCATTTATCACTGGTATTGTTTTTATCTTCTTGACAAATATTCATTGATATTATCATGTTCCTATTATTGTGATAAGCATCACTGTCAACATAATAATTTAGATCAAGAAATTTCTGAGCATGATACGAAACACCCACGTCATGTTTAGTGTTGTTATCATCATTATTATTATCATTCATCTTTATGTGTTTACATTACGATTATCACTAAGGCAGACACCCCGTCCGTCGCATCTCTTGACATTACAAGTGGGACTCATACATGAGTCTGGTTTAGGGCTTCTCCTCCTGAGCCCTACATCTCTGAAGAAGAAAAAGAATCTGTAATGATTGCTTCCTTCAAGTGCCACTGCTTCCTTCAAGTGCCACTGCCTCCTTCAAGTGCCACTGCTTCCTTCAAGTGCCACTGCTTCCTTCAAGTGCCACTGCCCCACTGTCATTGGGTGAACATAGGGGATGTCCAGGCATGTGTCCTCTAGTGGCGTCCCCTACACCCTAGGAGCTCCCACTAGCACAACGTACAGGATATCCCAGGGCCTGTGTCCCACAGTCCTCCTGTGACGTCCCTTACACCCCAGGAGCCCCCAGCATCCCAACGTAGCAGATGTTCCAGGCCTGTGCCCCAGTTTCCTCTTGTGACGTCACCTACACCCCGAGAACTCTCTCAGCCACCCAACACAAGCGGGTGTCCCAGGCCAGTGTCCCGGGTGTAGCCCGGCAGCCTGGCGCATATACCCGTCATAAATCTGGCCCGGTTCATTTTATCCCACGTAGGAATATCAAATTGGGGCGAGGCGGCGGCGACCAAGGAGGGAAGTGGTTGTGGATTAGTCTCACGTGTTCCTTGCCATTAGCCACTCGGCCCCTCACTTCACCTGGTTCCTGTGTTCCTCCTGATTAGTTTTCGCACTCGTCCCTCCTCCTCCTCCTCCTCCTCCTCCTCCTCCTCCTCCTCTTCTCACCACCCCTCTCCTCAGCCCAATTCGCCTCCTCTGCCCCTCCCCTACCCCCTGCCCAATTCTACCCCCTTCCCCTGCTCTTACCCCCCTGCCCAATTCTACCCCCTTCCCCTGCTCTTATCCCCTGCCCAATTCTACCCCCTTCCCCTGCTCTTATCCCCCTGCCCAATTCTACCCCCTTCCCCTGCTCTTACCCCCCTGCCCAATTCTACCCCCTTCCCCTGCTCTTATCCCCCTGCCCAATTCTACCCCCTTTCCCTGCTCTTATCCCCCTGCCCAATTCTACCCCCTTCCCCTGCTCTTACCCCCCTGCCCAATTCTACCCCCTTCCCCTGCTCTTACCCCCCTGCCCAATTCGTCCCCCGTCCCCTCACTACCTCTTAACCCTCCTCCTCCTCCTCCCTCCTCCCCCTTGGTATCACATTGATCCCAGGCCTGTATTAGTGAGCTGGGGGCGACCCCTCTGGGCTTCGCCACGCCCCACTGGTCATTGTTCACCTGAGCGTATGTCTAATGGCTCGCGGGTGAATGATTGTGAAAAGAGGCGGCGCGATCTGGTATGGAAGGCGCAACAGGCTGCCCTCACGGAGGCTGACTCGCCTTGTTGTACGCTGGGCCCTCTCCCACCTCTCCCACCTCTCCCACCTCTCCCACCTCTCTCTCTCTCTCTCTCTCTCTCTCTCTCTCTCTCTCTCTCTCTCTCTCTCTCTCTCTCTCTCTCTCTCTCTCTCTCTCTCTCTCTCTCCCTTAGTGTGGGTGTGGATTGCCAGTATTTACATGTACGGAGATTAGGCCAGCCTTACCTGGCGGTGCTGGTGGGGGTGGTGTCAGCCAGCGAGCAAGCTTGGCTCCTGGCACACCATGGCTCATCTTCCCCTCCATCCCTTCCTCCCTCTGCCTCACCCCTGCCATCTAATCTCAGTCTCTTGCCTCCTCTCTCCTCCTCCTCCTCCTCCTCCTCCTCATCCTCTTCCTTCCCGGGAAGACCATCCTGAACCAGCCCACCCTTCCTCCATTCGTCCCCTACCCTCCCAAGGAGGGAGAGGAGGGATAGAGGGCGACTCCGCTGGTGGTGTCTAGGCCTCTTCTTCCCCAAGAGAGAGAGAGAGAGAGAGAGAGAGGGAGCCATCTCGGTCGCTCGGCCTGCCTCTCTCTCTCTCTCTCTCTCTCTCTCTCTCTCTCTCTCTCTCTCTCTCTCTCTCTCTCTCTCTCTCTCTCTCTGTTCGATCCGGAGTCTTATCTAATTGCCTATACCTGAGTCTTATGAAGACTTGGTCGGTTAGCCAGCCAGCTATTTTTTTTTTTATCCCGTTTATAGTTTCATTTCATAGGAATGTTATCAATTTGGCTTTCATTTTTCATCTTTCGTATTAAGTTGGAGGGAGTTGTTTTAACCGTATTTATTTAGCAATATTTTTCCAAGTCTCCCCTCTCCCTTTCTTATCTTTTTCCCCTTCATTTTCTTCTTCACTGGAAAGAGCTGTTCATCAGGCCTTATTTCATTTTCTTTTTCATTTCTTCGGGGAATTTATTCATCGTCTTCCCATGTTCTCTCATGTGTTCACTTAGTTGTTCAGTTGTTCGTTGAGCATTCGGGTAGTTGTGTCGTTAATCTTCATGCAGGTCGTTAGTCATCGTTACTATTTTTTCTTCAATGTATCAATGATTTATATTTACACTTCAGCTGATTGTTAGCCCGTATGGTGTCCACAGTGGAACTTGAGGGTCTTTCCTTGTCTCATTTACGTCACCTGATCGATGGTCTCTCTATTTATCTCTTATTTCAATCAGTCGTTGATCTCTCCTCGTTAAACTATATCTCTCCTTGCTTAACAATCTTCTTTCCTCCTTTCCCCAGAGTCTGGGGTAAGTGTATGGGTTCTGTCTCGGTTCTTGTGAGCTTCTCCTCAGAGTCTGGGGTTACTGTAGGGGGTTGTGTTTTGGTTCCTGCTAACCTCCTCCCCAGAGTCTGGGGTCACTGTGGGGAATGTGTTATGGTTCCTCTTAGCTTCTCCATGAGTCTGGGGTTACTGTAAGGGGTTCCATTATGGTTCTTGGGGGAATCTCCTCCCCCGAGAACCTGGGGTTACCGTAAAAAGTTGCGTTGAGGTTACTATGTAACCCCCAGAGTATGGGGTTACTATTATAGGTTCTCATCATGAGACGATAATTTTGAACGTGTTTACGTTTGCCTCATTATGTCATGTTTCATTCATTATGGATCTATTTATGTACTTTGTTGCCTTATGTAATTCTGGGTTGAACTCCATTTTGAGAATGTATAACTTAGTTCCATTTATATACAACTTTTCTCCTTACATTCTCGGTCAGTATACTATAGAAATTTGGCCTTCATTTTCAAGGCAGGTGGAACGTATGTCTGCCGATGTACTTCAGAGTTCTTAAGTGTTGTGTCCAGAATAGGATAACCTCGGAGTTCTGTGAAACGAGGAATGCGAAGAATTTTGTTTTTCATCAGGTTATGTACGGAGGGAGGTACAGGCTTTGGCCTGTCTGATGCTGTCTTCATCACTTGGCTCCTAATTTACAACGTAAGATGATGAAAGTTGGTAAAACAAAGCATGTTATGAGGTCTCACGTGTTGTTTTTCTTATTATCTGATCGCCGTGTCCACCCTTTGCGAGGTAGCGTCAGGAACTGCCGAACAAGGGTCTCATTCGCACACTCCTCCAAATCTCTACCTTCCATGTCCGATGAACCGGATGTTTACAGTAACAGGAAAAGGAGTTCACTTCATTGACGAAGTGTGACTGTGTCTCCCCGTTTTGGCCACCTCCTGATGCACTCCTCCTCCTCCTCCTCCTTGTGAATGCCCTTCGTAAACTAACGCAGTGCAGACATCTGTGTACAGGCTGACACCACAGACCCGAGTGGTGTAATGAAGATTAGGAGGGGAAGTGACGAGCGTTTGAAATTAGTGGTTTGTTATCTTGACACGAATGTATTTACTTGGGTTTAATTTTCTGTCTCTCACTGTCCGTGTCTGATTTGATTTGTTCACAGTTTTCGTAGCAGAAATATCCTGAATTCCGTTTATCTTCCCGTCTCCGACCATCAGTAACATAATGCCTTACGATCATCCATTCCATCTTTCTCATTCTGTAAACAGCGGAAAACATGTGATAACCACACATCAGCTTGACGTTTAACATATTGTCCAGTGGTATAGTCCAGACGGTGGTTATCACTGCATTGACCTTAACCGCTCGTGTTTCATGTGTCGTGTTTCAATGACATGTTAGTGTTCGTAATTTTGTAATCTGTTTCTTGTTAGTTATGATTTCTTTTTGTCTGTTACGTATTCCAGTATTTTAGAATTCTTTTCTTTCTAGCATTTTCTGTTTTTGGCTGTTGCTTTGTTTCTCTGTAAGTTCCTGGTAGGGTTTATAAGTTGTTTTAGATGTTAGAAATTTAAGTATCTATTTAGAGTAATGTGGAGGTTGAACGCTTATATACATCTTTAGCGTTGATAATAATCAGCGAACACAGACACTCTCCAGCGATGATATTGATCACACGATGTTCTGTCTCCGGTGTTGATTTATATAGAAGACACACATCATCTTCAGCGTTGAGAGTTGGCACACATAAACTTAAATTCTGACGTTTACAGATGATTCACTCAGACGTCATCAACAGCGTTGAGACGTGAACACAAACACTAGCTCCAGCGTTGATTTGACTCACACATACAGTTGCTCGAGTGTTCAATTAACGCAAACAAATAGTATCTCCTGCGTTGTGTTAACGCACGCAGACGGTAGCTCGAGTTGAATTGACCCACACAAACAGTAGTTCCAGCGTTTAATTGACGCATACACATCTGATGAAGAAAATCAGGGGTCAAGTCTTCTGGTAACGCGACCAGTAAGGTCAGGCAAGGTCATCTTTCTTTCTCTTCCCTTCCTCAACAAGGACTCCCGTCGTCCGTACCTTCTCCATACACCTTCCCTTGAGTCTCCGCTCCTCCTGTACAAGGACTACCCCGTCCGTAGCTTCACACCTTCATCTAAACCTCTTCTCCTGCTGCAGAAGGGCTGTCCAGTCCGTGACAGTGTCTTCTCCAGACCCATACATATGTTCTCCCAGCTGATATATGTCGTCCCAGCGCCACTCACGACCTACCCAGGCTTCTGGTTACCTCTCCTCCCTTGTGTTCCTTCTCTTTCTACTTGTTGAGCTGGGCCAACTTCGTCCTGTACTTCTGTCTGTTCAACTGGTTCTCTCCCGAGAGATGAATCGGTTGACACCTCTTGAGCTGCACTGATTTTGCTCCCCACGCGAGCCATGCCGCTGGACAGTGGCTCGCTGCTGTGCAGTCCATGTCGTAGGACCTGCCGTAACACCCACTTGGTCGTGCCTTTCAGCTTCCTGTCCTGCTGGCTGTAGTGCTGGAGGACCTGGTGGGTGGGGTGGTGTCTTCTGCTTTGCTATCCTGTTTCTCCTTCATGTAAGATGATGACCTTATGTCACCACTTCCATCCTCAAACTTATAAACTCATGGGCCACCAAGTCATGTGTTATCAGTACTTTCCATGTCCTGCCATGAACTCGACGGAACGATCGTTAAGGACTGTAGTGTGATGGCTTGGCCTTTGACCTGACCCTTTAGAAAGGTCAGTGGCTCGCACCGTCGCAAGTAAGAATCGTATCGTCCTCCCTGTGGGTCGTAACGTCTTTCTCAAAGGTCGTAGGTCGTGCTCATGGGGATGAATTCTGCTGACGTTTTGCGAGGCATCTAACCTTGCTTCCAAGCTGTGCTGTATCTTACTTTTGATTTACGTCCCTCTCTCCTCCCACCACATCTCTCCTGTATCCTGTCCCTCTCCTCCTCAGTTTCTGACGTTTCCTGTTTTTTTTTTCTTTACTCCCTCTCTCTTTTACTCTCATTTTCTTTTACTTTTCCTCGTTCTCTTTCTATCATCCCCTTGTGTTTCCTGCCTCTCCTCTCCTGCTGCTTCCCCTTCAGCCTGGTTCCCCCTCCCCTTCTGACCACCCAGCTCCCCCACAGACACTCACGAGGAGGCACAAAATATCACTGCTTTAGTTGATATTGTCCTTGGGTATAATGAGCGAGGAAGCTACCCTCTAGTCCCTCTCTGTGTCGCCATCAAATATTCATAAGCACAGGCTCGCTGGATCGGGAGGGGATCTGGCCAGCCAGGCCTGATTTTACCCAAGGCGAGAGAGGCAGAGGGACGGGACGGGCAAAGGGAAGGAGAGGGAGAGAGAGGAGGGGAAGGGAGAGTGAATGACACAGGGAATGAGAGAGAGAGAGAGAGAGAGAGAGAGAGAGAGAGAGAGAGAGAGAGAGAGAGAGAGAGAGAGAGAGAGAGAGACTGAAAAACGATATAGACAAACAGATCAACAGGGAAGCAGTAACGGAGGCAGGGATATTGTCAGGAGAGGAAGGGACAGAATGGCAGAAACAGAAGCTGTGGATTACGGAGATGTCAGGTAGATAGACAGACGCAGACGCAGATAAAACCAGGAACAGAGAAAAGACAGAAGCCTAGGGAGACGGTGGAGCGCAGGAGAGGGTGACATGGGAGGAAGTGGTGGGTGGGAGGGAGGCACCAGGCGGCACTCTGGGTTCTACATCACCAATATTGCCGCCACCGCTGCTGCTGCTGCTGCTGCTGCCTCACGCCCCACCCACCCCACCCCAACACGATCAAGTTACTCTCGATTTTCTCTGATCTGATTTGCTGTGTGGGATTTGATGAACAGCAGCTAAGTCGAGAATTTCAGGGAGTAGCCTGTCGTGGTAGTTGAACTGAGAACCGTTTGTATGTCTTCTGAGTCATATATATATATATATATATATATATATATATATATATATATATATATATATATATATATATATATATATATATATATATTATCCCTGGGGATAGGGGAGAAAGAATACTTCCCACGTATTCCCTGCATGTCGTAGAAGGCGACTAAAAGGGGAGGGAGCGGGGGGCTGGAAATCCTCCCCTCTTGTTTTTTTTTTTTTTTAATTTTCCAAAAGAAGGAACAGAGAAGGGGGTCAGGTGAGGATATTCCCTCAGAGGCCCAGTCCTCTGTTCTTAACGCTACCTTGCTAACGCGGGAAATGGCGAATAGTTTGAAAGATATATATATATTTTAGGGAAGGAAGCGGGGTGCTGGAAATCCTCCCCTCTCGTTTTTTTTTTTTTTTTTTTTTTTTTGATTTTCCAAAAGAAGGAACAGAGAAGGGGGCCAGGTGAGGATATTCCCTCAAAGGGCCAGTCCTCTGTTCTTAACGCTACCTCGCTAACGCGGGAAATGGCGAATGGTATGAAAGAAAGATATATGTATTTATATATATATGATATGAATGATTCATTATAACAAGTATATGGATTGGAATGGAGGGCAGAACGCAGGAGAGGGCTTCTGAGTATTGTCCTTCTATCTATAATGATGATTATCACTGGTTTGTGTCTGAAGACGATTATAACCTGCGCTGAGGAATACCTGCAGCGAGAAAACACATGTGTCATTCAAGCGTTCACAAGGTTAGGTTACCCTGGGAGTTTATAAGCAAGAGTAAAGAAGAAATTTCTCCTCTCACTTATTGCTAAGAACCCTATTCTCTTCGTCACAGTAATGCTTCTCTCTCTCTCTCTCTCTCTCTCTCTCTCTCTCTCTCTCTCTCTCTCTCTCTCTCTCTCTCTCAGTAGGTAGTAAGTGGTGGGCAGCCACCGATCAGGGAGGTATATTACCGGTACTGCCCACCTGGGTACTGGGAAGGTTAGTGACTCGTTTTGTCTTGAACCAGCGCTGCAGTGGTTGTTAAGTTACACTCCTCTGACCCAGGTAACCGTCTTTTCTTTCTCCATCACCCACACACGAGATGCTGGGATTCTGTCCACAAACATACAACCTCTCCATATCTCTCATAGCACTTGACAACACGGAACTCACACAACTCATTCTTTGTTGCTCTAGATTGTTCTGTTGTGAGCGCTTCGCGCCAGCTCTGCGTTTTTGTTTCTTTTTCTACAAAATCTCGACTCAGACTCTCTCTTGCGTGCTTCTTCCTCTGGCTGGGTCATGCAGCACCTGACGAGCCACATGCATTGTGGTAGTGTTGATCGCTCGAGGATAGGCTGCTCTGAGGTCTGTCTCTTTCCTTCCACAGCCAGACTTTGGAACTCGTATGTCATCCATGACCCCCGCAGACAACGTCTACAAGAGGCAAGTATATGATCGCTTGAAGAACAGGAAACACACACACACACACACACACACACACACACACACACACACACACACACACACACACACACACACACACACACCCATCCACCCCCCCACATACACACACACACACACACACACACACACACACACACACACACACACACACACACCCATCCACCCCCCCCACATACACACACACACACACACACACACACACACACACACACACACACACACACACACACACACACACACACACACACACCCACACACAACACACACACACACGCGCGCGCGCGCACAGACACAAACACAGTTATTGTAAGGTAGACATCTGTCTGCTGCACATGAACACATGCATAATGAGACATTCAGGAAACTATTAAGCCGGAATTAGAATATGCTTCTCAGAATCGGTCACGACACTCAAATATATACCAAGAACTAATGCAGTCCAAAGGTGGCGCTAGAATTAAGAGGGCAGAGTAATAGAGGTCATAAAGAGAGAAAAGTAAAGGGTAACTTGACCGCTGGCTTTTATTTCCTAATCTAGGTAGATGATGTTGAAAGATGCGATGACAGAACAACTCGAGGCCATTGCAGGAAACTAAGGAAGTAACATTTTAGTAATGTTGTGAGGGAGGACGGCTTCTACAGCGGTGGAATGGAATAAGCTGACCGATGCAAGTGTGGATTCTGTCAGTATACATAAGTTTAGAAAATGTATGATAGACAACAGGGTAATAAGAGATGAGGCCCCACGAGTGTAGAACTCCCTCCCTGTACTGTAGAAAGAGGAAATGTTAGATAGGTGATGACGTAACACACACATATACAGTTAGAGATAACCTGTTCTGCTAGGTTGCCATATTTTTATTCCTGTCGTATGTTTCTCTGTGTCACGTCGTCAGTCTTGAGTCACGTTGGTTGGCTGAGCTTTGGGGCTGTCAACTGTGAGGGATATTAAGGCCGTCAGCTGAGCTCAGTGTATTATCACCAGTCGAAGGTTGTTGAATGTCTTTATCAACTGTTCAGGAGAGTTCTAGAACCATGCACGTCCTCCCTGCGTGTATGCCACTTGCCAGCTGTGTTTCTGTGGTTCAAAAACTGGAGACCTGGCAACGTTGAGTGGGTCATCTGCTTTGTTCATGAACCTGTTGCCTGTGCAGACCTTGCCTAAGTTCTAAATGTTATCACAAATAAAGACGTTCTGCTTATTTATTTAACGGGAGAAAAAAGCTTATATTCAGTTTCCGATAGATGATAAATGACAGGCTGTATTGAAAGATCTGTTGTGGACTTTCCGTTCGATAGACTAAATAATGTAAATTCGCGAGGCAATTTTCTTTTTATTCAGTGAGCTATCGAGATCTGAAACTTAATTTGTCACAAGTTCTTTTCATCATGTGATACGTGAATGACTACTTTCTCACTTTAATTATATATTTTCCTGTGTGAGGGGAGGCTTGGGGTTGGTAGGGGGAGGGGAGATCCTGTATTAGCCTAGCATTTCCATTAAACATCAAAGAACACGAAGCTGTAAAGAGTTTTTTGAGGAACTTTACCTTCAGGTCCAATATTAATTTAGTCTTCAGTTTTTTCTCTCTGTTTTTAAAACTTAATAACCCAGAAAGCGTTGACGTAGAGAAACAGCTTTTTATTGCTCAGTTGAAGACACCAAGTGATGGGATATATACATATGTGGAGAGCTCAGTGGTCATCCCTTCGCACCTCCAACCTCTTAGCAGAGTTCCCCTGGGACTGGTAGGTCGGCGGCCGGGTTGCATTCAGCTGTGCTGACCGTATAGCGGATTTTATCCAGGCCAGGGGATGGAGTCTTACATCACTTATACCTGATCTTTCTCCTCTAATCTTGGTTTGATCGTTCCTCCTCCGATGCCTATCGCATCAGGGATAGAGACTATAGGGTTATGCAGCTCTCCCTATCCCTTGAAAGCCACTGCTTTTATTTCTTCTTAGAATCACTGCAGAGACGTTCTGCGTTGAGTCAAGCAAACCTTCATAAAAAAAAAAAATGTGCGCTGATGTGACATCCACTGATAGTGCTCTCTTGTCCTCAACCCAAATCAGCAGAAGAAACTTTCATAACTCATCGTTTTTCTCCACGCTTATGACCAGATCAGTCTGTAGCTAAGATTCCTGCTGGTAAGGCCGCTCATTTTAGCACCTTATCTTCCTTTGAGTCAGTTTTAGATGATAGGGTTTCTAAACCTCCTCACCCATCTCCTACTGAATCTATGCCACGTTCATATTTTTTTCGTGGAGGGACTTTTGCTTACTTTTCCAGTTGCAAGTGGAGAAGGCATGAGGTCCAGGTGACATATCCTCTTGAGTCCTAAGGAAGTGTGCCTCTGAGCTGGATCCCATCCTTCGTCTCTTATTTCGTCCCTTGATGAAAAAAATTATTAGGAAGCATCCCGTGGTGCAACCCATCCCTAAAAAAAGAGACCGTTCTAAAACTTCCAAGTATCGGCCCATTGCTCTCGCTTCCAATACCTCGAAAGTCTTTGAGACTTTCCTAAACTCTCACTTTCTCAAGCGCTTAGAATCCTATTCCCTTCTTTCTCATCACCAATATGTCTCACAGCGCGACCTTCACTGGCGAGCTTCCTTCCTAAGTGACTCATCTCTGCTCCTTCTCTCTCAGGGAATTTGATGACACCTTTATCGTGACCCTCATCATCTTCAAAGCAGTAGACAGACAGTCTTTGCTTCCTAAACTCCCTTCCTTTGGTTTTTGTGTTTGTTTTTTTGTTCCCCAACGCATTAGTTTCCCTTCCGACCGATCCATTGCAGCAGTCGATGATGGTGTGACTTCCCCTTCATATCTTATCAGCAGCTCCTCCGGGAGTAGGTCCTACCTCCTGCTTCCATACTTCTCTCCATAAATGGTTTCTCATCAGCCTCTGACACTGTTCACTCTTGTGCTGATGATTCCGCTTTACACATTTAAACTCGCGTTTCCTCCCTCTGTTTTTCTAATTCTCGTTTTCTTCCTCGCAACTGAAGTCCCAGTTTGGACCAATGCAGCATCTCAGAATGGGGAGGCAGTAAGCTGATGAATTCAGTCATACTGTGGAGCAATTTTCATCTTTTCGTCTCTCTCTAAATGTCACTCGTGTTCCCCTGATCAGTTTCAAAATACCAGTGATCATCCCTGTAGTAACAGAGACAAGCTGGACGTCACCATATCCCTCACTCTATCCTGAAAATCCCACTTAATCAACACCACAATGTCTGCTTCCCAAAGACTTGAAGCGCTGTATAGGTACAGTGTGATTTTGCTTGTGATCAGCGATTTCCTGTCTATATTCCCTCCCCTCCCCAGTATGGGGTTCTGATCGCGTATCTGAGTGGAATCAATATCTTTTCTCAAGGCATCACCTTCCTCCAGCCATCCCTCTGTCCGCCGCAGTGTTGCTGCTCTCTTCCTGTTCTACAGGTGTCATTTTGGCCACTGTTCTTTTACGAAACGTCTGTATATGTCCCTCCCACCAGGGCCGGGACCCGGGGCGCACGCGTGGTGTCCCGCAGTTTCTGTGTGGTGTCTGGCCACATGAGAAGTAACTGGTATGGTGCCACTATTCCTCAGACTGCGGAGCTTTGGTATTTCCTTCCCTCTCTCTCGTCTTGCCCATTTGGTACAACCTCTCTGCCTGTGAGAGTTAGGTCTGCTGTAACTCGCTCATCCTGGGTTAATTTCTTTATTCATTTTCTCCTACTTTTTCTTTTCACTCAAGATAGCCTTCGCTGGGGGCATGTTCTGCCCCTACCATGTCTGTCACTGTGTGTATGTGTGTGTGTGTGAGAGAGAGAGAGAGAGAGAGAGAGAGAGAGAGAGAGAGAGAGAGAGAGAGAGAGAGAGAGAGAGAGAGAGAGAGAGAGAGAGAGAGAGACCCCAAGTAAAGTACCGTGGTGTGGGTGGGAGGAGACTCCAGTAAGGCAGTGTTGCCAGCCTGGGGTAGCCTGCCACCACAGGACCATAACAACCCTCTCCTCAGACAGACTTTAAGAACCATAAACTCCATCTGCAGCACCTCTCCTCTGTCCCTCCTTCCCCACGCGCGGGTATAACAGGTATATACACTGACGGACACAGTAAAACAGTCAACGAAGGGATATACGTGTAGTATAACTGTCGAAAAATGTGTATATGCATAATGTGATAAATGGAATATACATACATTAATAATTGGTATATTAAAAGTTGTATACATACATTAGTAAATGATAATGTTTACAGTAAAACAGGCGTAAAATTTGTACATGTACATTATATCAATGATATGAATTCTATACATACTGTATGACAGCAGAAAGGTATATCGCATAACAGTAGTAAAAAGTAAAGGGTTTACACCTGCAGTATTACAGTGTAAGTGGTATACACATATACAGTATAACAGTAGTTAAAGTTTACACACACAGTATACGTACAGTATAACCAATAAAGATGTATTCACATAAATTTTAAGAATTTATAAATTGAACACTACAGTATGACAGAAAACCGGTATACACGTAGAGTATAACAGTAAACCGGTATACACATAGAGTATAACATTAAACCGGTATACACATAGAGTATAACATTAAGCCGGTATACACGTAGAGTATAACATTAAGCCGGTATACACGTAGAGTATAACATTAAATCTTTATATGCATAGAGTATAACAGTAAACCGGTATACACATAGAGTATAACATTAAATCTTTATATGCTTAGAGTATAACAGTAAACCGGTATACTCGTAGAGTAAAACAATAAACCGGTATACACGTTGAGTATAACTGATAGAAAGTATACAAAACCTGTTGTAAGTTATGTAAAAGTTAAGCACACGTGGTGTAACTTCTTTGCCTGTGGTATAGCAGTTATAGAACGGTATACACAAGCAGCATAGCAACAACAACAACAATAACAACAACAAGGTATACTCAGAAATTTTTTTTACCTCCAAGAATCTTACCTCAAAAAGAGATCAGAAACCATGGCTAAAAGTTGCTTAAGTTGCGAATTTAGGCGAGACTTAGAGCCAGATCCCGAGCCAAGTAAAAGCACATAAAATAACAACAAGAAAGAGAGAGTAGAGCAAGAAACAAATAAATCCGGTTGGTGGGCCCGAGCAGCCTTGGGAGGGAAGCTATAAGCCAGTAATGGACAAGCTGCACCAAGTGGCTGGCCTCTCCCACAGCTCTTAGCTTTTACTCTCACCACACGGACTCTAGCTTTATACCCACCACACCTGTTCTCTCACCACAACCCTTAGCTTTTACTCCCGCCACACAGCCTTTGATTATACTCCCAGCTACAGCCTTAGCTTTTACCGCCTCCACATGGCCCTTTGGTAATACTCCTAACCTTTAGCTTTAATTTTGCCACACGGCCTTTGGCTGTCCTCCTACCCCTTAGCCTGTACCTTTACTCATAGCCCCGACCCTTAGCTGTATTTCAGTTTATGGTCGTAAGCTATAAAATGATAATGAATATTATATTCCACGTGGCTGGCTCTCCCGCAGCTCTTAGCTTTACTCCCACCAGACGGACTTGAGTTTTACTCTTACCTTCTACATTTAGCTTTATTACCACCTACAGCTGAATTGTCGCTTAGCTTTAATTCCAAGCAAAGTTTCTTAGCTTTACTCCCAGCTTTAACTACAGACTTTAGCTTTACTCCCAACTACTCTCTGAAAGCTTACTTCTAAGCACAAACTTTACGCACATCTACTTTCTTAAGCTTTGCTGATAGCCACAGACTTTGGCTATACTCATAGCTGTATTTTTTCATTTTGTCGTCATCTTCACAGTCATAGTTAGCTATACTCACAGCTATCATCTTAAGCTTTACTGCCCGCTGGAGACTTAAGCTATAACCACAATTACATTCATAAACTCTACTGCCAACTACAGGACGTCTTCAGCTTCAAACTTGTCTTAGATGTAAATGATGAACTGGGCTCACAAGTGGCAGGTGAAAATTGATAATGATAAGTGTAAAGTCTTCCACATCGGTGGTAAAAAGTAAGAAGGTAAGCTACACCATGATTCTGCTGAGCTGCAGAAGGTAAATTGAGGAAAAAGACTCAGATGTGATAATCTCTTACGATCTTAAGCCAAGAAGGAGGAAGTCTACAGAAGCAGTAAGAAAGGTGGAAGAAAATTCATGACTTCACAGGCAAGGCTTTCGATTTTCAGTCTAAGATACTAATTCTAACTCTTTACTATTCATTGGTTTGTTTCCGCCTTTGAAGACTGAACTTAGTATGACCACACTACTTAAACATAAGACACAGAATGCAGCGGCGAACAAATAAGATTATTGCTAGATTGGGAAATGAACCATATGAGAGAGGACTAGATGACTTAAAATCATTTAGCTTTGAAGAAAAGATCAATAATGATAGTGATACTCAGATTAATCGAAAGCATCAATGAATTCTAAAGAGTAAGGATAATTGCCAATAATTTTATTTGTCTTTTTGCTGCTTCTGTGCTTTGGTTTCTTGGCTTTAGATTATTACAGCTGTCTTTTTCCACATTTACTTTTTACAGCTCAACAGAATTATTGTAGCTTGCCTTCTCGTTTTGATACCGCTATGTAAAACTTTGCTCGTAAAACTTTGTTCGTTTGCTATCTTTGAGCCCAATCATTTGCTTTGCCTTATTTTCTTTTGAAGCTACAGACGTTCAGTTTCATTTACGAGTTTTATTTTCCACCTAAGAATTGTCTACGAAATCTAATCTTACAGTGTAACCGGTTATCGATATGATTGATACATATCAGAAAGAGACTCGGTCCTAAGACTAATCCCTGTGGCACACCACTTGTTACGTCCAACCATTGTGAGGCTTGACCTTTAGTCACTACTCTTTGTTTACGTTCAGGAAACCAATTGTCCAAGCGCCGAAGTACAACCCCTCCTCCTGTACTATGACATGAGTTTTGATGGCGTCCTCAGATGTAAAACTTCACCAGTTGGTTATTGAAAATCTAAATCGTTGATGTCAGCTACCTTACTTTCATCACACGCGTTCAATATGACATGAAAGAAATCAAATAGTGTTGTCAGACATGATCGATTGCCTCGAAAATCATACCAGGAATCGTTTATCAAATGATGATCCTCGAAACAGTTTACAATTTTGTTCCGAATGATGGTTTTTATACGTTTATCAGCAACGAACTTTAAATTCATTGGATGATCTTTTTTGAATATTGGTGATATGGTGGCAGACTTCCATTCCTTTAGAACTTCCCGTAGCAAGTGACTTATTGAAAAGACAATTTAATTTTTCGTCTTTATCCTTGTCTTTGGCTGAAACTTTTTTGGGCCTGTCGTTGTATTACCTTATATTGTGTTTAATACGGATGGTATATTTGTAATTCTTATGTCCATATGTTTAAGGACGTTTTTATCACTTCGAAACTAAATTTGAGGTTTGCGTTATGTCTTCCGTCGTAAACACAGATGCAAAGTATTCGTTTGAGATCTTTGCTGTGGTTTCGTTGTGTGGAAGCATATCACAAATAATTGATGATACAGTTTTTCGTCAATGTAATGTTTCTCTGTTAGGGCTGATACACTAGTCCAAAACTTATTTTTTGACGAAGCTTATCTTAGAGTTGTGCAAAAATAAAGTCGATATTTCCAGAAACTACAACAGTTTTCCTGTGGGATGATGATAAGCTTCAGGAAGGAGCTAGACACCGTCACCTTCTATGCTTCCCTCTCCACTGTTCAACATAGCGTACCATGGAACTGGGTATTCACCAGCGGTGTTTCTATGTCTCGATACCTGACCAAGATTCAGAAATACCAGCCTTATCATGAGTTTCTTCAAGTGTGGTTATCTCTAACCCTGACTTAGCCTCACTACCGTTTGCACTCCTTACCAGTACCTCTGCCCCGTTCCACAACTCTCCGTCCATCTACAGACTGTAGCTCAGGTCTGGGGCACTGTCCGTTGCTTGAACCAGTTACAGCCCTTGATTCTGCACCTATTTAGAGGTTTTTATGCTTTGCTTTCAGCTTCAGGTTGTTATATTTACTGGCAGGTACAGTCTATGTCCCTGCTGTCTGAACAATCATTGGTTGTACTGTGAAATCCCGTCCCAGGTGAAATCCCGCCGTAGGTTGTAGCCAGCAGCCACCCTGGGAAGTACTGCCCTCCTGACTTCAGCAGTGTTGATGCCCGGAACCATCTTACAGGACTGCTGCTGCTGCTGCTGTCTCTCTCTCTCTCTCTCTCTCTCTCTCTCTCTCTCTCTCTCTCTCTCTCTCTCTCTCTCTCTCTCTCTCTCTCTCTCTCTCTCTCTCTCGTCAGCTATCGGTCTAGACTTGCCTGCTTGTCTTACTGTACACCACACTTCTTCCTTTCCTACTTTCATTATCTTCTCTCGCTCTTGTAGCATCTTCGCCACCTCTTCGTTCCGTGTCTGACTCTGAGAATGACATGCGCCCGTAGCCGGAGTTTATATTGAAAAACACAGCTGTGCGTCAAGCTATAGACTTAGCTTTACAAGGGAGCTCTACCACCGTCTTAGCTTTCTGTTTGTAGGAGATAACCTGTTCGTGCCCCGTGTGTCACCACCTGGGGTGGTGGCAGCCTCGTTGCCCTTGGTGGCCTCGCTGAGTCTTGCCCCTGGGTGCCGCCCGCCGACGCCTTCCGCTTGACTCCCAGCCAGTGTTTGTAGCTTTAACTCTGGCCAGGGAGGGTCCTCACCACGAACACACACACACACACACACACACACACACACACACACACACACACACACACACACACACACACAGAAAACCTTCGCGTTCTTTGTATATATGTGTGTAGCATCTTCATGGAGGATTATTCTTGACAGGCCGGGCTGCAGCGTGGGTTGCGGGGCGGGCTGAAAGGTGGGTTGTGGGGTGGGCTGCAGAGGGGTGGGGTGGTAATCCGCAGCCTGGGTGTGTTGTTGGGTGAGCAACAGGGTGGGCTTTGGGGTGGGCTGCGAGGTAGGTTGAGAGTTGGGCTACGGGATGGGTTGTGGGGTGAGCTGTGGGTGGGACTGCAGGGTGGGCTGTGGGGTGGGTTGCAGGGTGAGCTCTAGGGTGGGCTACAGGATGGGATGCAGGGTGAGCTGTATGGTGGGTGGGCTGTGGGGTGGGCTCAGATTATGTGGTGCAGGAAGGAAGGGTGGGGGAGGGAGGTTGTGGTGGGGTTCGTGTTAAGGAGAGGCCCTGACGTGGTCTTTACAGCGGGTGCTCGACGTTAAGCGCCCCCTCCAGGACCTTCCCTCTGTACTGCT
The DNA here is from genome assembly GCF_036320965.1 of Panulirus ornatus. NCBI lineage: Eukaryota > Metazoa > Arthropoda > Malacostraca > Decapoda > Palinuridae > Panulirus > Panulirus ornatus. The sequence continues at coordinate 25,436,831 of NC_092229.1, read as the reverse complement.
GCACTTTAATTTTAAAAATGGAATCAGATCTTCTCTCCTGATTACTACCAGGAGAGAGGAGGAGGGGGGGATTAAGGGCATGGGGTGAGGGGTGTGTGGGTTTTATATCTTTGGAGTGAACAGTGTTAGGGAGAGGGGGGGGGGCGGGAAGGTGGGGAGGGAGAGTGTATACTTCAGAAGGGGAAGTGTATAGTGGCAGGGGAGGAGGATGGTATATATGTTAAGGCGGAGTGTATACGTTATGTATTTACAGCGGGATGGAGTAGAGGTGAAAAACACATCCAGAATCGGTTCATGTGATCACACTCTCATAAATGTATCTATTTCAATGGCACCTCCCCTCCAGCAGCCCCTTCTGAGCGTAAATACTGGCACCTCAACAAAGCTGACTGGAATAACTTTCATAACTTCTTTTCTGACTTTCCTTGGGCAAATTACTGTCTCTTATGTCGTGATGCTTCTGTCTCCGTCAAACGCATAGCAGAGGTTATTCTTGCGGGAATGGAAGCATTTATCCCCTCCTCCTCCAAGACGACCTCTTCATGCAATCCATGGTTCATTCGTTCCTGTTTTGAGGCCATTCAGGCAAGTGATCGGGCATATCGGGTTTGGAAAAACTCTCCTTCCTCTAGCTTCCATTCAGCTTTTATCCCTGCCCGTAATCGTTGCAAGCACGTTACCCGTGAGGCAAAGCGTTTCTTTATTCAGAGGAAGTGCGATAACCTCTTTTCGTCATCCGCTGATAGGTCTTTCTGGTCTTTAGCTAAAGGCATCTCTAACAACGTCTGTCGTTCTACCTTTCCTTCACTTTTCCGTTCTGACGGTACTGTAGATGCCTCTCCTGCAGAAAAAGAAACTCTGTTTGGTTCCCGATTTTCCTCTAACTCCACCTTGGATGACTCTAACATTCCTTCACCTCCTGATGCTCCTCTTACTAATCCTATGCCTCTTCCTGTGATCTCATTTCCGACTGTCCGAAAAGCGCTTCTTTCTCTGGACACAAGCAAGGCTTATGGTCTTGATGTCATCCATCCCCGTGTGCTTTTGAAAGTGTCCCTCTGAGCTTGCACCTGTACTTGCCCGTCTGTTCCGTTTCTTTTTAAAAACCAAATTTTTCCTTCTTCTTGGAAGCATGTATTGATACATCCCATCCCTAAGATGGGTGACCCTTCTGACCTCTAACTATCGTCCTATTATTTCGACATCCACTATTTCCAAAGTCTTTGAATCCTTCCTCAACTCCCATATCCTTACTTTGAATCCTTCCTCAACTCCCATATCCTTAATTTGAATCCTTCCTCAACTCCCATATCCTTACTTGGAATCCTTCCTCAACTCCCATATCCTTACTTGGAATCCTTCCTCAACTCCCATATCCTTACTTTGAATCCTTCCTCAACTCCCATATCCTTAATTTGAATCCTTCCTCAACTCCCATATCCTTACTTGGAATCCTTCCTCAACTCCCATATCCTTAAACACCTCGTAAATCACAGTCTTCTCTCTGATCACCAGTATGGCTTCGGGAAGGCGAGATCCACTGGTGATATTCTTTCCTGTCTTACTAATGTCTGGTCATCATCACTGAAAGATTTTACGGAGTCATGTGTAGTTGCCCTTGACATACCTCAGGCTTTTGACAGGGTATGGCATCGAGATCATATCTCTAAGCTCCCGTTTTTTTTTGGCTTTCCCTCCCTCACTTTGCTCCTCATATCTAACTCCACCTAGGATGACTCATATCCTCATATCTTGCACATCTTGCTTCCTCTCCGGCCGATCTATATCTGTGGTTATTGATGGATCATCCTCCCCTCCCCTTTTCTCCATCAACAGCGGTGCCCCTCAATGTTCTGTACTGTCACCTACACTTTTTTCTTTCTTTTCAACGACTTCCTCTCTCCTCAAATTATCCAATGCACTCATACACTGACGACTCAACACTGCATTCATCCACATCCTTCAATTCTGCTTCCTCTTCCCTCACTCGATCTGCATCTCGTCTTGACACAGCTTCCTCAAAAAATTCAGACCTAGATCGGATATCTCAATGGGGTAGACAAAATCTTGTCAAGTTTAATGCCTCCAAAGCCCAATTTTTACCTATCTCTCTATCGAAGATTCCTCACAACTCTCATCTCTCCTTTGGCATTTTTGTAATTCCACCTCGTGACTCAATAAACATCCACTCTTTCTTGGAAACCCCACCTTACAGGAATAGCTAAGTCTGCATTTATACAAGGAATAGATTCGTCCTTGTATGGAGTACTGCTCCCACACTTAGGATGGTTCTAGCTCTGCATCCTTACTTGACAGAGTTGAGTCGAAAGCGATCCGCCTTATAAACTGTACTAGGCTAACTACCAAACTTGACCTCCTTACTTTGCGCCGCAGTGTTGGTTCACTTCCCCTTTTCTGATAGGTATTACTTTGGTTTTTGCTCCCGAGAGTTGGCTGCGTGTGTGCCCACACCACTAGCTCGACCACGCAATACTTGGCAAGCTGCTGCGTCACACCATTATTGTGTGGCCATCAGCAACTCAAGGATGGGTTGTTTTGACTCCTTCTTCTTTCCCACCATGTCGAAGCTTTGAGACTCTCTTCCATCTCATGTCTTTACCAATAACTGTGACCTGAAACATTTCAAAAGACAGGTTTTTCACTTTCAAAAATTTCAAAAGACAGGTTTTTCACTTTCAAAAATTCATGAATACTTTTCCTTGTCTTTTCTTTTTCCTTTTTCATAATTCTCTCTGTACTTCAATTAAGGCCCGGCCTTGATGTGGACTTCTGGTCCGTGACTGGAACCTTCAACATACAAAAAAAACGTTAGGTGGGAGGGTACAGTGGTAGGAGGGAGTGCATAAGTGTTGGGGGGAGATGAGGAGTGTTTACGTCAGGGGAGAGTGTATAGTGTTTAAGGGGAATGTATACCATGGGATGGGGGGAAGTATACGTCATGTGAGAGTGTTTACGTCAAGGGGAAGGTATATACGTCAGCAGGGAGTTGTCGTGTTAAGGGAGTGTGTGTACGCTAGGTGGGAGCACATATTGTTAGGTGGGAGCGCATAGTGTTAGAGGGAGTATATACGTTAGGGAGGAGTGTATAAGTCGAGGGAAGTGTGTACGCAAGGGAGGGTAGGTGATTCCATACGTCAGGTGTGTCTGTATGTAGTGCTAGGGGGGAATGTATACGTAATGAGCGAGTATACTATGTCAGTAGAGGGAGAGAATGTGATTCTAAAGTGACAGTTGGACAGTTTGTAGTCGTACTGATAAGTCTGGTTGGACATACGGCTCGTAATTTGCCAATTTCCACTTCACTACAGCCTATAAATACCCCCAGTAGCAACACACGCACACACACCACACACACACACACACACACACACACACACACACACACACACACACACACACACGTGTATGTATACAAGGGACGGTGATACATGTATCCCTCTCTGGAGGCTTGGAGGGAGAGACGAGATCTTATTTTGAGAACCAAGATTCTCAGTAGATCAGCTGGTAGGGATAAGGGTAGAGTTTATCAGACTAGGGTGGAGAGGACCATGTCACGTAAAGGTGGGATGGAGAAGACCAGGGCACATAAGACTAGGGTGGAGAGGACCAGGCTGCGTAAAGCTGGGATGGAGAGGACCAGGGTACATAAAGCTGGGTTGGAGAGGACCAGAGCACACAAAGCTGGGGTGGAGAGGAACATGGCACACAAAGTTGGGGTGAAGTGGATCATGGAATCAGAAATAGTTAGGAACTTAAAAAGGAAACATTAGCAAGGAAAGTAAGGAAGTATCCTTTGATAATAGAATAATTAACTGTTGAAGTTAATTAGGTGAGAATGTAGTGTGTATAACAAGGCTGGACCGCTATATGTGTGTCTGAGGGTCGGACAGTACGAATGCTATTCCCGAAGTTACAGACACACACACACACACGCACGCACGCACGCACGCACACACGTCAAAAAACTTCTTGATTTAAAGGAATCTACATGTCCCTACCACTGGAAGTAGCGTATCCTTGGAACTGCAGGAGAGCTTGCAAAGATTGACAAAGAGGATCTATGGGTCAGAGGTGGAGGGTACGAGAAGTGGAAGACCAAATTGGAGGTGGAAGGATGGAGTGAAAAAGATTTTGAGCGATCGGGGTCTGAACATGCAGGAGGGTGAAAGGCATGCAAGGAATAGAGTGAATTGGAACGATATGGTATACCGGGGTCGACGTGCTTTCAATGGATTGAACCAGGGCATGTGAAGTGTCTTGGGTAAACCATGGAAAGTTTTGTGGGGCCTTGATGTGGAAAGGAAGCTGTGGTTTTGATGCATTACACTTGGCAGCTAGAGACTGAGTGTGAACGAATGTGGCCTTTTTTGTCTTTTCCTAGCGCTACATCGCGCGTGCGCGGGAGTAAGGGGATGCCATTTCATGTGTGGCGGGGTGGCGACAGGAATGGCTGAGTGCAGCAAGTATGAATATGTACATGTGTATATATGTATTTGTCTGTGTATGTATATGTATGTATACATTGAAATGTATAGGTATGTATATGTGCGTGTGTGTATATACATTTTTATGTGGGTGGGTTGGACCATTCTTTCGTCTGTTTCCTTGCGCTACCTCGCTGGCGCGGGAGACAGCGACGAAGTAAAAAAAAAGAAAAAAAATATATATGTATATATATATATATATATATATATATATATATATATATATATATATATATATATATATATATATATATATGGTGACTGAGTTTGGTAAAGTGTGTGGAAGAAGAAAGTTAAGAGTAAATGTGAATAAGAGCAAGGTTATTAGGTACAGTAGGGTTGAGGGTCAAGTCAATTGGGAGGTGAGTTTGAATGGAGAAAAACTGGAGGAAGTGAAGTGTTTTAGATATCTGGGAGTGGATCTGTCAGCGGATGGAACCATGGAAGCGGAGGTGGATCATAGGGTGGGGGAGGGGGCGAAAATTTTGGGAGCCATGAAAAATGTGTGGAAGTCGAGAACATTATCTCGGAAAGCAAAAATGGGTATGTTTGAAGGAATAGTGGTTCCAACAATGTTGTATGGTTGCGAGGCGTGGGCTATGGATAGAGTTGTGCGCAGGAGGATGGACGTGCTGGAAATGAGATGTTTGAGGAAAATGTGTGGTGTGAGGTGGTTTGATCGAGTAAGTAACGTAAGGGTAAGAGAGATGTGTGGAAATAAAAAGAGCGTGGTTGAGAGAGCAGAAGAGGGTGTTTTGAAATGGTTTGGGCACATGGAGAGAATGAGTGAGGAAAGATTGACCAAGAGGATATATGTGTCGGAGGTGGAGGGAACGAGGAGAAGAGGGAGACCAAATTGGAGGTGGAAAGATGGAGTGAAAAAGATTTTGTGTGATCGGGGCCTGAACATGCAGGAGGGTGAAAGGAGGGCAAGGAATAGAGTGAATTGGAGCGATGTGGTATACCGGGGTTGACGTGCTGTCAGTGGATTGAGTCGGGGCATGTGAAGCGTCTGGGGTAAACCATGGAAAGCTGTGTAGGTATGTATATTTGCGTGTGTGGACGTGTGTATGTACATGTGTATGGGGGGGGGGGGGGTGGGCATTTCTTTCGTCTGTTTCCTTGCGCTACCTCGCAGACGCGGGAGACAGCGACAAAGTATAAAAAAAAAAAAAAAAAAAATATATATATATATATATATATATATATATATATATATATATATATATATCGTGTGTGTCTGTGTATAGTTGTAAGGGTGAATATATTAATAGCGAGTGCCGCAGAATTCCGCACAACATGAATACCTTTACAAACGCTTCCAAGAAGACATGAAAACAAGCTCAGCGCATGACGTCATGTAATTATTAATCACACTTTGCCAGGCAGTAGAGCGAGCCAGTGTCATCAGGGGGAACCGTGAGCGAAGGAGAGAACATTGATTTCTGCAGAGTTAAATATTTCATCACAAAACTCGAGGACCTTTTAAAAACGACATTCCTGGGACTCCTGCCGTCTATGGGAGGGGAGGGAGGCGCCGACGCTGAATACGGGAAAGGCTTTAATTGTGGAAGGGAAGAATACATGTGGTGAGTGAGGGATTACTTCTTAGCTTGTGGGAAAGGGTAGGGGGGGGGTAGCTCCTTGTGGCGGGGGAAAGGGGAGAGGAAGGAAAGATGTGTGAGGGGAGGAAGGATGTTTGAGGGGAGGAGGAAGGTAGGATATATGAGGGAGAAGAGGAGGAAGGTAGGATATATGAGGGAGAAGAGGAGGAAGGTAGGATATATGAGGGATGAGGAGGAGGAAGGAAGGATGTTTAAGGGGGAGGAGGAAGACAGGATGTGTGAGGGGGAGGAGGAGGAGGAGGAGGATGGTAGGATATGTAATAGAGAAGGAGAAGGTAGAATGTGTGTGTGTGTGTGTGTGTGTGTTTGGGCGGGATTATCCTAGCTACTCTGAGACAAAGAAGGAAGGTTTCCCCGGGACGTGTGAGGAAGGATTGACACGTTTGTGAAAAGTACGAGATTTATCTTGATTCTTGAGTCGTAGAGGAGGGAGGGAGGGAGGAGGGTCTGGGAGGCTGAAGGCCGAGGGGACGTGGAGGGAGCTGTAATGGGCTTGAAATTGGAGGGATGTGTTGAGTGCTGCGGGAGATTGTTATGCCGGGTGACGGTAGGGAGTGGGTGGAGGCTCTGGAGGAGGGAGGGGGTAAAGAGTGGGTGGAGACTTTCTGAAAGATGGAGGTAAAGAATGGGTGGAAACTTTATAGGAGGTGGAGGTAGAGAGTGGATGGACACTTTGTAGGAAGTAGGGGTAGATAGTTGATTGAGACTTTGTAGGAGGTAGGGGTAGATAGTGGATGGAGACTTTGTAGGAGGTAGGGTTAGATAGTGGATGGAGATTTTGTAGGAGGTAGGGGTAGATAGTGGATGGAGATTTTGTAGGAGGTAAGGGTAGATAGTGGATGGAGACTTTGTAGGAGGTAGGGGTAGATAGTTGATGGAGACTTTGTAAGGGGTAGGGGTAGAGAGTAGATGGGGACTTTGTAGGAAGCCGGGATAGAGAGTACATGGAGGTTTTGTGGGGCGGAGGGAAGGAAGTGATTCTTGAGGAGAGAGAGGGATGGGAGGAGAGTGAGTGAGAGTGGTGGTATAGGGGAGAGGTTCAGTGGTGGGAGAGCCACAATGCTGGTCACATTAGGTCCTGGGCAAGATGGTGTAGAGGGAGGGAGGAGGAGTGAGTGTGTGACGGGGTGTGAGGGTGAGGGGCGGGATGTATGGATGAGAGTGGGGGATTATGAGTGAGGCATAGGGTGTGAGGTGGGGGCGAAGTGTGAGATTGACTGGCGGATGTTGGGGATGGGGGGGGGTGTAAGTCAAGTACATGAGGGGCAGATGAGGAGGATATGGACACACAGGGGGACGCCAGAGATAAAGAGGGAAGAAGGTGAATTTTGAGGAGGAGAGGAAGGAGATGGAGGAGGAGGAGGAGGAGCGAGAGGAAAGGGAGATGTATTGGTTTGAGGAGGAAGTGGCAGGCGTAATGACTTGAGGAAGTTGGTCTTTAGTTGTTGCTTTGTGAAGGGAAAATTTGAAATCCTTGCATGTATGATGTGATCTTGAACAGACTGACTTATTGGTGATTAGTATCATTAAAATGTGGGTTGTTCGGTTTTCGAAATTTATCGGCAGTTTTCACCTTGACTCTTCATGATAGTATTTAATTTTAATGTTCTGTATATCTACTGCAGAAGATATATATGTATTTTTTTTCTTTTCTTTCATACTATTCGCCATTTCCCGCGTTAGCGAGGTAGCGTTAAGAACAGAGGACTGGGCCTTTGAGGGAATATCCTCACCTGGCCCCCTTCTCTGTTCCTTCTTATTTCTGGTCATTAGATATTTGACATGAAGACATCATCTTGACTTATATTATTGAAACTATAAATGATGTGAAAATTTCTATTAGATTTCTTCGGAGTCTGTTTTAGAATGTTGTAGAGAGAACAGCCTTATATTTCAGATCTCGCAAAGTTTGTTGTTCCTCTTTTGTATTCGTTCTAGTTTTCCTCGTCCTTGATAGAGTTCGCTTACCATAAATGAGCAACGTATGGTAAACATGGTCTGACTGTGACACCTGTCATTCTGTTTGTTTTATGTTGCAGCAAAGTGTTGTCTTGCATGTTTCAGATTATTACATATTATGTCTTAAGTTTTTCCTTCCTCTAATGATACTTTAACGAACTTTTTGTTTACGTTTTTGATATTCCTAACCTCAAAAATGGATTACTCGGCGCTCTTGTTTAGTGAGGTCCATTTGCCATGTCTCTGACCACTACATTACGTTATCAAAATTTCTTTGAACCACTAAACTGTCTTCTTTTCACTTGTGTGTGTCGGGGGAAGGGAGAGAGAGAGGGGATCTATTCCCTGACTCCGTGTCGACGGCAGAGTTTGAAATTTTTACTTGGGTGTCTCGTCCCTGGCTCACTGATGAAGATACTAAATAGTATATGGCCTAGGATAAAGACGTTGTGGTCCCCTACCACTCAGGCTGAGCCAGTGGGATGCATCTCCATTTAATGCATTTCTTTCTTCCTACTGTAAGTCGGTCCGGCATCCACATGCTGGCCTATTCAGTTATTTGATATGAACCAGTGATCTGTGTTTACTATTCTGTTGAAAGTACGTATGGAGAGTATGAGTGAAGAGAGGTGGAGGGAACAAGGAGGAGGAGGAGGAGAATAAGTCGGAGATGGGAGGATGAAGTGAATAAGATTTTGGGCGATCGGGGCCTAAACATGCAGGAGGATGAAAGGCGTGCAAGGGATAGAATGAATTAGAACGATGTGGTACCCATGGATCGACGTACTTTCAGTGGACTGAAGCAGGGCATGTGGAGCGGCGTGGGGGAAACCATGGCATGGTATGTGGGTTTGGTTATGGATAGGGAGCTGGGAAGTTGGTGCATTGCATATGACGGTTCAAGAATGGATGTGAGCGAATGCGGTATTCTTTTGTTTCTGGCGCTACCTCGCTAACGCGGAAAACAGCGTTCAAGTATGGAATATATATATATATATATATATATATATATATATATATATATATATATATATATATATATATATATATATATATGCTCACACGCGTACACTATTGAAAAACCATGCTGAATTCGTTAAGCATGAATCCAATTTTACAGAGCCCATTTTGATTTCAGATATTGGTTCATTTTCTTCAATCTGATTATTCTGTCATTGTCTATTGTCTCAGAACTTTGCCTAAAACCCAAGTAAGACTAATAACTCGTTGATCTGAGGCGCATTTTATGTCTCCTTGTTTGTTGCATTCGAATTTTTCCAGTCAAATGCACTTTCTCTTCCCGTTGCGATTTGTTGAACATTTCAGTGATGGGAAATTCAGTTTGTCGGGTTATTTCTTTCAGTATACTTCAAGAGTTGTCGTCAGAATCAGTTTGTCCGGTTATTTCCTTCAGTATACTACAAGAGTTGTCGTCAGAATCAGTTCCTCTCATCGGGTTTAATATGTCTGGTTATGTGAGTACCTCACAGTCCTGACCGTAATGTTAAGCCGGTTTTCCTTTTTTCTCCAGACCAATGTTTTGTGATGGTGGTACAAGTTAAAAGATTCCAAGAATGAATACTGAATGGAAGTACTTGTTTTGATGAGGAGGGTGTGGTGAGGTGCCAGGGAAAGGTGGAGTACCTGGGAAGGGAGGAAGTGGGAGGGAAAGTAGGAGACACAGGATAGTTGAGGATTAATACCACTTTAGGTGGGGGTCTGGATAGTGCATGTAGTACAGTGACTGTATATACTCAGTAACTGGAACACATCAACACAACAGACACAAGTTGCAAAATTTGTATGATAAGAAATTTTCATAGATGGGGCCCCACTAGTGCAGACCTCCCTCCCGGTACAGTCCAAATAGGTGATTATACGTGAATGTAAAAATACAGACATGCAAAGACACATTTGTACACACACATGTACACATGTACTCACACATACTGATCCAAACGCACAACAACTACACATGCTTACCTTACACACACACACACACACACACACACACACACAGGTGAGAGGACCAGAGAGCAAATTTCAGCTATGCCATTATCGATGCTGTCGTACAAATCACTTCATCCAACATATCGGTTTAAACTGCCGCTGGTATTGGCGGGGAGCGCGCAAGCAGCAAAAATTCCCGTCGGCCGAGCAAGAACGTAGGCGGGCGGGCGGGCGGGTCGACACGGCGGAGGCAGTTCAACCAGGAATGTGATCATTGTTTATGAAATTAGTAGAAGTCTTATAACCTCGGGTGGCCCGGGTGAAGAACCTGGAGTGGTATGTGAGTAAGAGAAGTCTTCAGGAGAGAGAGAGAGAGAGAGAGAGAGAGAGAGAGAGAGAGAGAGAGAGAGAGAGAGAGAGAGAGAGGAATATTGGAGAAGAATTATGACGGGGACGCAGAACCAGAGGGAGTTTGGGCTGGGCTGCGCCAGACATAAGTATTGTTTATAAGATCGGGTGAGTCGTATGTTTGTGTAGTTACCTGTGTGTACTCTAGGAAGATTTACATCTCCTGAACATACGCTAATGTCATTCAACTTTTTCTTTATGCATTTTCCTTAACTTTGTCTTCAGACATTTTATTCCACTTGACCCACCGCTCTTATACCATAAAAGTATTTCTCCACATCTCGTATGATCAGGTTTCTTGCTTATTCCTGTTATTTCTGTAGTCGTTCTCACTCTATATCTCTCACTTATTTCTCTCTCTCTCTCTCTCTCTCTCTCTCTCTCTCTCTCTCTCTCTCTCTCTCTCTCTCTCTCTCTCTCTCTCTCTCTCTCTTCTGCGGTGTGTGTGTGTGTGGAACCTAAGTTCTCTAACGTTTCCCTGTATCTCGGCTGCTGGTTCCAGGACCATTTGTGTGTTGCTGTCCTTTTGACCTTCTGTGTTTACTGTTTATGCCTCTTGTGCTGCTGTGACCCAACTTGAGTGGAATATTTTAGTATACGCCTTATGTGAGATGTGAGCAATCTGCTGTATATATATATATATATATATATATATATATATATATATATATATATATATATATATATATATATATATATTTTTTTTTTTTTTTTTTTTTTTTTCATACTATTCGCCATTTCCCGCGATAGCGAGGTAGCGTTAAGAACAGAGGACTGGGCCTTTGAGGGAATATCCTCACCTGGCCCTCTTCTCTGTTCATTCTTTTGGAAAAAAAAAAAAAAAAAAAAAAAACTTGGATGGAATGCCAGTGTTTGCCAGCAGACAGTTGGTGTCGTTTATCCCCTGAAGACGAGACTTTGGCAGCATGTTAGGAGCGATGTCGACTCCCACGTCTTTATCACTCAAAGATGTTCGTAGCTTATTCATACTTGCATATATATATATATATATATATATATATATATATATATATATATATATATATATATATATATATTATTGTTTGTATGTATATACATATTCATACTTGATCGTCGTACCCTGCGTTAGCGAGGTATCGCCAGGAACAAACAAAGGAAGGCCACATCCGCTCACATCCATTCTCTAGCTGTCATGTGTAATGCACCGAAACCACAGCTCCCTATCGACAACAAGGCCATAGAGACGTATCCATAGTTTCCCTCGTCTGATTCACATGCCTTGCTTCAATCCATTGACAACACGTCGCTCCTTGTATACCACATTGCTCCAGTTCATCATGTCCCGTGCAAACCTTTCACCCTCTTTCATGTTCAGGCCCCGAGCACTCAACATCTTATTCCCCCCTTTCTTCCATCTCCAACTTGTTCTCTCCTTTTTCATTGTCCCTTTCACTTCTGACACATATATCCTCTCTGTGAACCTCTCCTCACTCATTCTTTCTATATCTCCAAACCATTTCAGCAAACTCTCTTCGGCTTTCTCAATCATACTCTCCTTATTACCAGACTTCTCTCTTATCCTGTCGTTAATTACTCGTTCACCCCTCCTCACGCCATGTATTGTTTTTATACTTTCCATTTACAACACATTCACCCTCTTCTGTACATTTTCGTCTATAGCCCATGCCTCGGATCTATACAACATCGATGGACTACTATACTTTCAAGCATACATACACGTAATTCGCCCTCCCGGATAGTGACCTCCCTTTCCACACATTCCTCAATGCTCCCAGAACCTTTGCTTCCTCACCCACCATATGAGTCACTACCTTACCCATTGTCCCATTCGCTGCCATGTCTATTCTCAGGTATTTCAAACACCTCACTTCCTTTGGATTTTCTTCATAAAGCTCACACCCCAGTTGACTCGTCTCGTTGCACTGCTAAATCTAATAACCTTGTTTATATTCACATTTACTCTCAGCTTCTGTCACAGTCTCTCCCAAACTCAGACACCAGCTTCTGCAGTTTTTCACTGGAATATGTCACGAGCGCCGTGTCATCAGTTCACGTCAACTGAATCACTTCCCAAGCCGTCTCAATCAACCCTAACAGACTGTATACTTGCTCCTCTCTCCAAGACCCTTGCATTTACGTCCTTCACCATTCCATACATAAACAAATGAAAAAGCATTGTAGACGTCACACACACCCCTGTCGTAGACCCAACTTCGGCAGGAACCATTCACCTTCCTCAAATGGCTTTCCTCCCACACCGTATATTCAAAACATCTTACAAAAAGCATCTTTCTCAACCTTATTATTTGATTTCTTCAGATCCATTAAAAACGACATATAAATTCTCTTTCTCTGTTTCTCGCAAACGTTCTTCAAAGCAAACACTTGATGCACACTTCCTCTACCACTCCTGAATTCACGTTGTTCCTTTCCACTTTGATGTGCTCTGCCTGCCACCTAAGTTGCCAGGCAACTGACCATGATCCATACATACCCTGATCCAGACTCACCATTCACCAATACAGTTACCTTCTTTCTTAAGTAATTCCACTGCAGTACCATCCATTCCAGCCACCTTGCTACATTTCCCCTTACGCAAGGCTTTCATTCCTCTTCTCTTTTCACCAAACGACTCGCCATGACGTTGCCTGCATGAGGCTACACTGCAAATGAAAAGTCAGCTATGGCGAGGCTGCATCATTTTCACTTGGCAAGACACACACACACACACACACACACACACACACACACACACACACACACACACACACACACACACACCCACACACACACACACACACACACACACACACACACACACACACACACACACACACGTGCACAAACACAGGAAACTAAGCTTTCTTGTCCCTCAGCCAAACATCATTACTTTAATCATTTTTCTCGTATTAACCCAACTTCCTCCATTCACACGTTCCACCAGACTCAGGCATTAACTTAGGCATTAACTTCTGCAACTTCTCTCGAATCCGTCTCTAGAGCCATGTTTTCTGCAAACAGCAACTGACCCGCCTCTTAGCACCCCTCTAACCCCCAGCTTCAGCATACTGTAAACATTTTCCTGTTTCCAGGACCCTCTCATTCACCTTCCTTACCACCCACTCCATTAAATACCCATGTTGACATCACACACCCTTAACGCATAACCGCCTTCACTTACAACCACTCACTCTCCTCCTACCCCACAAGAACACACGCCTCACCATCCCACTAAACGTTCTCACCGTTTCTAGTAGCTTTCCTTCCGTACCACGTATTCATAGCGCCTTCCACAAGACATATGCCAACCCTGTCATACACGTGTACCTATTCCATAAACGTCACATATAAATCTTTATCATATCCAAGTATGTTTTCGTAATATCTTCAGAGCCAACAGTTGGTCCACACATTGCTCCTCCGAGGCATGATAGGTGTGTGCTACCACCCTCTCAGCTGGTCCACACATTGCTCCTCCGAGGCATGATAGGTGTGTGCTACCACCCTCTCAGCTGGTCCACACATTGCTCCTCCGAGGCATGATAGGTGTGTGCTACCACCCTCTCAGCTGGTCCACACATTGCTCCTCCGAGGCATGATAGGTGTGTGCTACCACCCTCTCAGCTGGTCCACACATTGCTCCTCCGAGGCATGATAGGTGTGTGCTACCACCCTCTCAGCTGGTCCACACATTGCTCCTCCGAGGCATGATAGGTGTGTGCTACCACCCTCTCAGCTGGTCCACACATTGCTCCTCCGAAGCATGATAGGTGTGTGCTACCACCCTCTCAGCTGGTCCACACATTGCTCCTCCGAGGCATGATAGGTGTGTGCTACCACCCTCTCAGCTGGTCCACACATTGCTCCTCCGAGGCATGATAGGTGTGTGCTACCACCCTCTCAGCTGGTCCACACATTGCTCCTCCGAAGCATGATAGGTGTGTGCTACCACCCTCTCAGCTGGTCCACACATTGCTCCTCCGAGGCATGATAGGTGTGTGCTACCACCCTCTCAGCTGGTCCACACATTGCTCCTCCGAGGCATGATAGGTGTGTGCTACCACCCTCTCAGCTGGTCCACACATTGCTCCTCCGAGGCATGATAGGTGTGTGCTACCACCCTCTCAGCTGGTCCACACATTGCTCCTCCGAGGCATGATAGGTGTGTGCTACCACCCTCTCAGCTGGTCCACACATTGCTCCTCCGAGGCATGATAGGTGTGTGCTACCACCCTCTCAGCTGGTCCACACATTGCTCCTCCGAGGCATGATAGGTGTGTGCTACCACCCTCTCAGCTGGTCCACACATTGCTCCTCCGAGGCATGATAGGTGTGTGCTACCACCCTCTCAGCTGGTCCACACATTGCTCCTCCGAGGCATGATAGGTGTGTGCTACCACCCTCTCAGCTGGTCCACACATTGCTCCTCCGAGGCATGATAGGTGTGTGCTACCACCCTCTCAGCTGGTCCACACATTGCTCCTCCGAGGCATGATAGGTGTGTGCTACCACCCTCTCAGCTGGTCCACACATTGCTCCTCCGAGGCATGATAGGTGTGTGCTACCACCCTCTCAGCTGGTCCACACATTGCTCCTCCGAGGCATGATAGGTGTGTGCTACCACCCTCTCAGCTGGTCCACACATTGCTCCTCCGAGGCATGATAGGTGTGTGCTACCACCCTCTCAGCTGGTCCACACATTGCTCCTCCGAGGCATGATAGGTGTGTGCTACCACCCTCTCAGCTGGTCCACACATTGCTCCTCCGAGGCATGATAGGTGTGTGCTACCACCCTCTCAGTCACCAATTTCCGATACAAGTTACAGGTCGGTGATCAATCATATCACCACTGGACTCCCTTCCCTGGACTCCTGCAGCTCCAAGGCTACGCTACAGTCAGTAGTAGGGAAGTGATGGTCTCCTTTGGAGGGAGAAGCACGATCACGACACACACATACACTCCTTTCGTTCATTGACGATGGTACAACCTCAGCAGAGGTCATTTTTTCAATCCTAATGTAAGCTCGTGCCGGCGGAGTCCAGCCTCGTTGAAGTAGTCGTCTGTGCTACTGTGTTTAGCGCAACGTGAAGCTGCAGGAGCCGATGGATGAGGATTCCTGGGGTTTTAGGACCAGGATCCCTTTGTGAAAGGTTTCCTGGTCTTGTATAATGGCGATGATTGTATATATATATATATATATATATATATATATATATATATATATATATATATATATATATATATATATATATTATTTATATTATTTATATGTACACACACACACACACACACACACACACACACACACACACACACACACACACACACACACACACACACATACACACACACACACACACACACACACAAATACAGTGCATATGAACGAACAAGTTTATATATGTATATATACAGTGGCCTGCCCTGGCCCACTGTATCAATCACAACTGTAGCAGACAAACCCTGGCCCTCCCTGGCCCGCCAAATTAGTCACCACTATGGCCAACTTAACCCAACGCTTATGCCCACAACTTTTCACTAACCAGATTATGTTGGGCAAAGTTCTACATGATTTAGTAGAAGTTGTTCAACACTCCGACCATTAGGCAGCTTCTCCTCGTGTGTGTGTGTGTGTGTGTGTGTGTGTGTGTGTGTGTGTGTGTGTGTGTAGTGGTAGTAGTAGTAGTTAGTAGTAGTTGTAGTAGTAGTAGTAATATTAGTAGTAGTAGATGAGAAATACGCAGTTAGAGATATCTAACATTGACATCAGAACAACACACAAACAAATAAACAAGGAAAGTTGAAAGCAGCAACAGAAACTCGCAAAAAATGGCCATGAGAAGAAAGATCATGCGAGGCAAGTGTTTTAGGGCAGCTGAGTCAGTGTGTCAGCAGTTTTGGTGCACGAGACCGGGTTATAGTGATAGGTGATATATATGAGAAGGAAATTAACATGGAAGTTGAGGGTATAATTGATATGCATGGGGTATTTAGCTGTATGAATGTAAATGGTGAAGAGTTTCCGGAGTTGTGTGCTGAAAATAGGCTGGTGATTGGGAATATCTGGCTTAAAAAGAGATTACACCTGTGTATGTATGTGAGAAGGAGAAATGGTCAACGGACAT
>NC_092229.1:25410255-25415255 GCF_036320965.1 Panulirus ornatus | reverse complement strand
ACACCATCTTGCGACCCTGAGAACACTACTTCTGCTGCTGTTGCTGAATACCATAAGTTGAAGGCGTGAGTGTGTGTTCGGATGAGTGTACGAGTTACTGAGGGTTTTGATGAGTGGAAAATGAGTAGTGGTTGCTTGGTATTTTTACTCATCAACCCCAGCTGAGTCAGTGCTAGTGTGAGGGAAGGATGAATAAGTAAAGGTGTGGGCAGAGTATGATAAGGTAGTTAAATGTTAAATTCAAGTGTTGGACGCATGTCATTGTTAGATTATAGCTTCGTGTTAATGTGAGTTACATCTAACAACCTTGGCTGATTTAGCTTTAATCATTACTGTCCAGGAGAAAATTATGAGATGGTTGATTTTTTGAACGATATATAGTAATGGTTATTATGAAAACCATAGCCATATAGCTTAACAGAGTCCTTGACTGTGTGATTAATGTGATTCGTTTTTCTTTAGTCTTAATCTTCCTTTTTTTTTTCTTTTTTGTGGAAATGATCGTCTACAGCCAGGAATATGTCGATACGTATATGTTTTATGTATCAAGTAACAGAGTATCTGTGCCTCCCGAGATGTGGTTGTCATCTTTGCCAACTTTGTGGTTGTCATCTATGCCCACTTTGGGCACTGGATCCAAAAATTCCTTGTCTTGAGGCTCTTAAAAGGTGAAGTAACTGGGAATTATTGATATTCGTTTAAGAATTTTTTCTCGCTTATTATCAATTGTTTCGCAAAGTGTTCATTACTGTGTGGTGTGACCCACTGCTGAGCGATGGCCACTACCTGTGTTCATTATTGTGTGGTGTGACCCACTGCTGAGCGATGGCCATTTCCTGTGTTCATTATTGTGTGGTGTGACCCACTGCTGAGCGGTGACCACTACCTGTGTTCATTATTGTGTGGTGTGACCCACTGCTGAGCGATGGCCATTTCCTGTGTTCATTATTGTGTGGTGTGACCCACTGCTGAGCGATGGCCACTACCTGTGTTCATTATTGTGTGGTGTGACCCACTGCTGAGCGATGGCCATTTCCTGTGTTCATTATTGTGTGGTGTGACCCACTGCTGAGCGATGGCCACTACCTGTGTTCATTATTGTGTGGTGTGACCCACTGCTGAGCGATGGCCATTTCCTGTGTTCATTATTGTGTGGTGTGACCCACTGCTGAGCGATGGCCACTACCTGTGTTCATTATTGTGTGGTGTGACCCACTGCTGAGCGATGGCCATTTCCTGTGTTCATTATTGTGTGGTGTGACCCACTGCTGAGCGATGGCCATTTCCTGTGTTCATTATTGTGTGGTGTGACCCACTGCTGAGCGATGGCCACTACCTGTGTTCATTATTGTGTGGTGTGACCCACTGCTGAGCGATGGCCATTTCCTGTGTTCATTATTGTGTGGTGTGACCCACTGCTGAGCGATGGCCACTACCTGTGTTCATTATTGTGTGGTGTGACCCACTGCTGAGCGATGGCCATTTCCTGTGTTCATTATTGTGTGGTGTGACCCACTGCTGAGCGATGGCCATTTCCTGTGTTCATTATTGTGTGGTGTGACCCACTGCTGAGCGATGGCCATTTCCTGTGTTCATTATTGTGTGGTGTGACCCACTGCTGAGCGGTGGCCACTACCTGTGTTCATTATTGTGTGGTGTGACCCACTGCTGAGCGGTGACCAGTACCTGTGAAGTAAACTTAACTACTGCAGTGTTGTATGGTCACCAGGATTGGATCAAACAAGCAGGAGAGAACACAGAAACATTTCACTGGTAAGATGAATGGAACGGAACCTTTGAATTAACATGAACGATTATAAGAGATAAATTTTACAGTCTCGAGCGTCGGAGGGAGAGATATATGATGATAATTGCCAGTTAATATGTAGGTGGAATAGGGAACAGCGTTTTGAACCTGCATTTACCCAGACATGGACGATACAGAATCATTAAGTCAAGAGATGATTCCTGGAAACACATCAGGAAAAGACATACGAATGTCCAGCGGGGAATTTGGAACAGTTATTTAATGAGGTACCTGGTGATCCAGGAAATTGAAATGACTACAGAAACATTCAGAAGATTGGACTCGTGGTGGTGGACAGTGTGGATGAACCTGGGTTAGATGACTGTGCTTAAGGAGCACGGAGGCTGATGGAACCGAGTACCGTTATACAGCATGGAAGACGCGTTGATGGGACGAGGCGAGGCGGGCCAGAGTGAAGTTCGTTCGTCGACTTAACAAGTCAAATGGTGAGGGGCAGCTGGCCAGCCCGGCCACCATGGCCAGACTGGTCATGGGTACGAGACAGGTACTCTCCTCCTCCTCCTCCTGCCTTGTCTTTCAGGCATCTCCTTCTCCATTTTCCCTGATCTCTTTTTTTCCATTCTGTCCTACTCTTCTTTTTCTTCCTTCTTTTCCATTTGATCCTTTTTCTTCCTTCTCCTCTCCTTGTCTTCCTCTCTTTGTATTTATATTTGCTTTGATCTCCCACTCTTCCTTCTCCTCCTGTCTTTCTTCTTCCTCTTCATCCCACTCCTGCTCCTCCTGGTCGTCTCCTCTTTCTCTTTGTCCCCATGTTCCCTCTACATAACCTCTGTTTCGTTCTACTATTTCTCTAGATCCTCTTCTCTTCCTCTTCTTCTGCTTCTTCTTCTTCTTCTTCTTCTTCTTCTTCTTCTTCTTCTTCTTCCTCCTCCTCCTCCTCCTCCTCCTCCTCCTCCTCCTCCTCCTCCTCCTCCTCCTCCTCCTCCTCCTCCTCCTCCTCCTCCTCTCCTGCCTCCCTCCCGGTGCCTGTGCCCGGCGGCCCCTCACACCACACACGGGGCGCTTCCCCTCACACCATCCTGCCTGCCTCCCTCCCGGTGGGGGTCTTGCCTCAACTTATTCCTCGCAGTTTTCCGTTGTCCGACAGACGCATTCACTCCCCACAACTTGGCCGCAGCTCTTACCGTAAATACACTTCAGCTGGATTTGTACACAATTGAGGCTGGGGATTACATTGGCTGACCGAGGCGAAACATTTCGCTTAATATACGCGCGGGTGGATGGCCGCGAAGGAGGTCGTGCATGGTGGCTTGACTGATTCTGGTGCATGGGTGGGAGGCCAGGTAACGCTGTGTTCTGGTTGTTGGTGAGGCTGCAGTGTAGGTTACGGCCGCTACTGTGGTGGTGACGAGAGAGAGGTAGTGGCATCATGTGGGGATAATAGAGTGGTGAAGGTAGTGGCGACATGTGATGATAAGAGTGTAATAGTGAGGGCAATGGCGTTATGTGATTATGAGGTGGTGGTGGTGAGGGTAGTGGCATCATGTGGTGGTGAGGGTAGTGGCATCATGTGATGATGAGAGGTTAGTAGTGACTGCATTGGCATTATGCGATGAGAGAGTGGTGGTGAGGGGTAATGGCATCATGTGGTGATGAGAAGGTGGTGTTGAGGGTAGTGGCTTCCCATGATAGTGAAAGTGGCAGTGAGGGTAGTGGCATCGTGTGGCAGCTGGGTGCTTGTGGGAATGCAGGGTGATGGTACCGGGTCAGGTTAGGTGGCGTTTCATATTTGGTTAGGTTAACACGTGCTGGTGGCCAGTAAATGACAGGGGGAGAGGACAAGGGAGAGGCCAGATCGCAGGTTGTGGGGAGGGTAGAAGCTAGAGGGAGAGTGGAGGGAGAGGTTACGTGGCTCAGACGAGACTTGGCCAAGCCACAGTGGAGCAGCTAAAGAAACTTAGGCACAAGAAGGAGCCAGGCGTCACGCTTCCAGAGTCCACGTTCTTTCCTCAGCTGCCAGTAGTGGGTGGGCTGCGGGCGGGCGGGTCCTAGGACGCTGGCCCACCTGGTGGTGGGTGGGCCTTGTCCCATCCCACCCTCCGACGCCCACCCGCACGGGTCATGACCTCGCCCCAGGCCCGGGGGTCTGTGTGATACCTGACCCTCCATGAATTATTAATAACAATTTAAAAATTTTCATACACAACACCATGATATCATAACGCTCTAGATGCAGCGAAGTGGAGTTTGTTACATCCATAATGTAAGGAAAGTATCATGAATTACTTCTCTGTATTATGACATGGAATTAGGTAATCTATATGAAATGTGTTCTATTACACTGTTCTTGTACGTTCTTGTCCCTTATTGTTGTAATTGAACTTATACGAGTTTATATATATATATATATATATATATATATATATATATATATATATATATATATATATATATATATATATATATAGATAGATAGATAGATAGATAAGTGTGTGTGTGTGTGTGTGTGTGTGTGTGTGTGTTCGTAAGATTTAATGATCGTACAGTTTGACCAGAATCACGTACCTCAGTACAACAAGAGTTTAATGAAGGATATCCCGGGTGGACACGGGGGTGAGGGGGCGGGGATATCACTGATTACCCCAGTGTTTAACATTCCAGTTTGGTTACAACAGTGACCAGCGTGACGTCAGGGATGTTCACTGCTCGTGTCTCTCGCTCTCTACTGCTTTGGATACATTATCGGGAATATGAGTGTTTATGGATGAGACATTTCTTAGGTAATAATTAGCTTTTTTTTTAATGACGTAAGGGAGAGGCAGAGCGGAGGAGGGGGTTCAGCTGCCTTCCTAAGCCCCAAGTATAATGTTGGCCGTCCGGTGCTTCGCTGGGGAATAAAAGCAAAACCGGCAGGTGGCGTCGAGTGAGCGTCGAGCCAGGCTAAGCCCATAAAGTGTGGCAGTATTGGAACAGGAGGCCAGAACTTTCACAATAGTGCGCTCTTTGTATGGAGTGCTCGCAATTACCGCAGATTGAAACAGATTGCTTCGTGCGTGTCGAGACGCGACGCCGAACCAGTGTCAAAGGTCTCGTTCCCTCTGGCGTCCTTATGAAGTTTATTGCCTGGGCCATTATTCCCGGGTCGGGAGAGATACTTCCACAAGTTCTGTGATTGGCGTCTTGCTCTGCGAGGACGAAGACGAAGGCGAAGAAGTAGTAGAGGTAGATGACG
>NC_092229.1:25352755-25402755 GCF_036320965.1 Panulirus ornatus | reverse complement strand
CCAGTACATATTTCCCAGAGGCTTCCGGGGCTCTACCACCATCACTTCAATTTTCCCAGTGGGTTTGAGCCCTCCACTACCACCACTCCAACTTCCCAAGTGGCCTCCGGGCCTATACCTCCACCGCTTTAACTTTCCCACTGGGTATAGGACCTCCCCTACCACTACTCCAATTCTTCCAGTGGCCTCCACCACCACTCCAACTCTCCCAGTGGGTCTGAGGTCTCCACCATCACCACTAAAACATTTCCAGTGGGTCTGAGGCCTCCACCACCACCACTCCTACTTTCCTAGTAGATCTGAGGCCTCCACCATCACTCCAATTTTCCCAGTGGGTCTGAGGCCTCCCCCATCACCACTCCATCATTCCCAGTGGGTCTGAGGCCTCCCCCATCACCACTCCATCATTCCCAGTGGGTCTGAGGCATCCACCACCATTACTCTTACTTTTCCAGTGGGTGTAGGGCCTCCATCATCACCACTCCAACTTTCCCCAGTGGATCTGGGGCCCTAACGCCGCCCTAACTTTTCATACAGTTCCGATGCCCACTGCTACTATTCCTAGCTTTTCACATGGTTTCGGCGGCCTAAAGCCACCGCCACAGTACTTTCACACGGTCTGGGTGCCCTCCACCAACACAGTGATGTCGCAGAACGTAGGGCCTACACCCACCGCCATAATGTTTCTATTGGGTTTGGATTCTGCACATGATTGCACACTGTACGTGGGCCCAGCATCACTACTATAATCTTCCCGGGCGATTCTGGGGCCCACGCAGCCTTAGACGACGGGTTCTTGTGTTCATACACCGTCAACACTGCTCTCTGCACACAGTGTGGGAAAGCTACAGATATTGCAAGAGTATTTCCACATGGTTTCAGATCCCATCCTCAGGACTGTCTTTTCACATGCATTCGGAGCCGACCATTAACACTTTATCATCCACTTGCTGTCAGGGGGAAGCATCCCCGGTTTTCTGAACCAGCCGCCACTACAAACTTGTTTCAGGGTTTCGGATCTCGGCACAACAGGGTTTCGAAACCACATTAGCACGACCACAGAATTCAGAGTTGGGGCGCCTGCCAACTCCCGGCGGCCAAACTTTTCACAGGAGTCGAGATCCCAAACAATCGCTCGATCGGTTGGTCGTCCTCACGCTGTTGCCAATTAAAGAGTCATGAATAATTGAACGACTCTTAACGAGAAACTGCCTGGGGTGTCTTTTCGTTTCGCTCACATTACTTTCATCTTGATCATGTCTACGGTGTAATGCATAATTCAATGGTGAAGTTTCGGAATGGTTCGCACGCTTCCTGTTCTTTTTTCATTATCTTGGAATGAAATATTTTCATGTTTTATATCTGTCCCTCACATTGAGGGTGACGCTCAGAACGTGATGGTAACACTGCTGTGGTGTAAACATGACCAAATACACATTTTCATCACACGAAGGAAAAATTACACTTCATATCGTCATATGTAAAACATGTTCCCTGTGCTCCAGGTCGCCGACACAGGCCTGGTTAATCGCAAATTACCAAATTACATTTTTAATGTTGTTTGAGCCATTCAGGGTTAGAAAAAGTAGGAGTAATTGGTTTGTATATCAATTTGAGTCGCATGAATGACACGGTTCCATAATGACGGTATTTAGTTTCTGAGTGTTAAGAATGGATTGTGCCCAGTGTAGGGAGGTCTGGCGTGGGCGGTGTTGTGTCATGTGCATGGCACGTGAGGAGGGTGGGTGGTGGTCGTCATGTGCATGGCACGTGAGGAGGGTGGGTGGTGGTCGTCAGGAGCAACAGAGAATGCCATGGGCGGAACACGGGGACTACATGAACAGCAGGATTGTTATGGGGACAACATAGCACTGATCATGAACAGCAAAGATTGTCTTGGACTGTGTAGGATAGAGTCATCCATGCACGGGTGTCGGTTGCATGCGTAGGGTCGTCATGAGCAGCCACTGGTCACGCATGCGCGGGTGTCCTTTGCATGCGTAGGGTCGTCATGAGCAGCCATTCATGCACGGGTGTCATGATAGGACGACCCTCTGGAACAGGAGATCCCATAGCCAGGATCGTCTTCGTCAGTGTGGCGTGATGGCGGTTTATGGCGAGGTACGGGGGACGCTGGCGAGTTATAGCCAGTTTGTAGTTTTCTAAAATTCAGGTTTACGACAATTGTTGTAATCGTCCCAGATGTGCAGCAGGCGGGACAGGACTGCGACGGTAGGCGTGGAGGGAGAGTCGTCTTCCTGGAGGAGGTGTGTTTGTGTGTGTGTGTGTGTGTTTGTGTGTGTGTGTGTGTGTGTGTGTGTGTTACAAGGAGAGACTTTTACACTCGTGTTGCCACGTTTCTTATATCACTTTGGG
Organism: Panulirus ornatus; assembly: GCF_036320965.1. Lineage (NCBI taxonomy): Eukaryota > Metazoa > Arthropoda > Malacostraca > Decapoda > Palinuridae > Panulirus > Panulirus ornatus. Next base: position 25,400,379 of record NC_092229.1, on the reverse strand, counting down.
TTTATATATATATATATATGATTAACACCTCGGTGACGTAAAACCGATCCCACATTTACTGGAGATAGGTTCAAACAGGAGGGAATTCTGAGCGACAATGTCTGGCGTTTGAGAGTAGAGCGGGTCGGGGGGGGGGGGGGGGGGGGGGGGGTGATGAAGTGTAGCCCACTTGTGGAAAAATCCTCTCTGGCCACACTGGTTCTCAGCCACAATAATTAAGTCACCTGTTGATTAATCCTCTCGTAAATAAACATCTTCGCTAATGAGCATTTTCGGAAATTAACATCCTCGTTGATTAACGGTCTCGTTAATCAGTGTACTCCTTAATTAAGATTTTCATTGATCAACGTCCTACTTCATTTGTTTGCATATAATATGGTTCCATTATGTTATATATTTCTGTTTCTTAATGCCAACTACTGCATTCACCTCCCTTAATTATCTTTCGCGTGGATAAACATCGTCAGTGATGATTATGTGTTGATTAATATCTTCCCCAGATTAACAGCATAATTAATTACCTTCAACGTTAATCAACATCCTGGCTAATTAACATACAGTGGCCGGGTTTGGCCGGCAGACATTATCAACAGTATGTCCCCCGCTGCTGTCTTGTACGACCGGCTCCTGAACACTGCTGACCCAGGCACTAGTTGGTGAGGGGGGTCTGCTGACGATGGTGGTGGTGGAGGAGGTCTGCTGTCTTTAATGGTGGAGATGGGGTCTGTTGATGTTGGTGGTGGAGATGAGGGTCTGGTGACGGTGGTGGTGGAGGGGTGTCTGGTAACGTTGGTGGTGGAGATGGGTGTCTGGTGACGATGTTGGTGGTGTTGGTGGTGGTGTGAAGGGAGTCTAACAGTGGTAGACGTCTGCGAGGCAAAGTAAAGGACAAGGCACACTGTCACTGGGAGGAGGGTGTGTTTGTGTGTGTGTGTGTGTGTGTGTAGGGTGTGGGTTGTGCATGACGAAGGTCTACCTACAGAACCATCCGAAGAAAAGTTGGAAGAGACTACGATAATGAGAACCTGTGTAGCAGCTTGGGATGGAAGACCAGAAACCTGGTTAAATGAGGCTGTTCAGTGACTCAGTTTCTCACCAATATGTCGTTCTAAAGCTCGCTGGTAGGTGACCTATGTTGATATCTCAGTACGCCATGAATCAGCCCTGCTGTAACCTTCCCGTGTTGGCTATGATCATGTCGGCCTCTGTTCTGGGAGCTCGAGAACCCAACAAGGGTTCTGATCACCCTAGTATGCAATGCTTCCTGCAGATCTGAGGAGGATCTTTTCTCGCCTTCATGTTAGTCAGAGAGTAATCAAAGTCCTCTTGCTTCCTCATTGACCCCCGACCGCTGTTCTCGTGAGCTGTCTGCGTGTGTTCCTGCCATTATGCCATGGACGCCTTGACTTGCGCCTGGCTGCTGCTTCCCGTAGATTGTGTGTGCATACCAGCCAAACGAGGATTAACCGTTGAGAGAACACCTTTCCATGATGAACGAAGCTGTGAAATTCTGTTCCTTCTTTCGTCCTACCCTCTCCCTACAGCAGGTCTACGATCCCCTAAAAGAGTTGTCATCCATTTCATTCTTGTCTTTGTACCGTACTTTCCACGTCTGACATGGTCCCAACTGGACATGTTTCTGCCCGTATCAGGTCGGTTCTTGTCAGTATGAAAAAATATAATCCAACACACGGATGTGTGTGGGGATGGCGTCTATCCCAGTTCACGGGTGTGTAGGGATGGTGTCTATTCCAGTTCACGGGTATGTGGGGATGGCGTCTATCCCAGTACACGGGAGTGTGGGCCTGGGATCCAGCCATGTAACTGGCCATCCTGCCAGACCCACACAAACGCACTCACCTGTATCAGCCTGTCCACTCATTAGCTCCAGTAACAGTCACTATCTACATTCACCAAGATTACCTGTGTCACATCTACCAGTAGCCCCTTCACCATCATCTACACCCACCAACACTACCTTCACCATCATCTACACCCACCAACACTACCATCACCATTATCTACACCCACCAACACTACTATCTCCATCATCCACGTCCCATACCTCTCGTTCTTCCACACATCATCCTTCTCCCATCTCCCCTCTCCTCGGTCCTGCCTGCCTCCTCACTGGCCATGCTTGCTTCTTATCTCCCCAGTCCGTCCTTAGCCCTACCTCCCTACCTGGCGGTGCTCGCTCCACATCTCCCCATCCCGTCCTCAGCCATGCCTCCTTACCTGGCCGTGCTGTCTCCTCCCCTCCCCCGCCCGTCGTCAGCCCCACCTGCCCCTGCTCACCCCTCGCCACCCAAGGGCCGAGCCTCAGGTCCCGCCGCCCCTGGGGGTCACCTGGCATTTTACGTGTGGGCGGCGGACGGGCGGGCGGGCGGGCAGGGGGCCTGACACCCGCACTGCCAAGTTTGTTATTCAGCCTGGCTCAGTTACACGCCTAATTAGCCAACTTCCTAAATTTGCTGGAGTTCGTAGATTTTGAAGTTTGAAAGACGGCGGCGGAGCTTTGTTGGGTCGGGCTTTGCTGTGGGAGGAGGGGGTACTGAGAGACCCTGGGGCCAGGGGTGGTGGGGGGTGGGGGGGAAGGATTTGGTGGGGAGTGAGGGTAGGGGGGTTGAGAAGCCCTGGGGCTGTGGCTTGTGGGGTAGGGGTTGGATGTGGGGACGGGAGGCTGGGAAGCCCTGGGGCGACCTGGATGAGGTGAGGGGTCATGGTCTGTGAAGTCTTATGGCCATGTCAGGAGCGCTGGATGTGGTAGTGATGGGGTCTGTTAGCTCTGGGGCTACAACACGGGGGAGGGCTGGGTGTGGTAGGGGTAGGGTGTGTTAGCTCTGGGGCCACAGCAAGGGGAGGTCTGGATGTAGTAACGGTGGGGGTCAGCTCTGGGACCACAGTAGGAGGAAGACTGGTAGTGGTGGGATATGTAAGCTCTGGGGCCACAGCAGGGAGGAGGGGGGGGAGAGACTGGATGTGTTAGGGATGGGGTCTATAAGCTCTGGGGGCAAAGCAGGGGGGAGGGATGCATGATGTAGGGGTGGGGTCTATCAGCTCTGGGGCCACAGCAGGGGGGGGAGAGCTAAATGTGATGGGATGGTGTGTATGATGCTTGGATCCAGGATAGAGGGGCTAGATGTGGTGGGGAATAGTGTTATGGGAGAGCCTGACATTGACCCAGGGGAAGGGGTGGAAGAGCAAGAGGGGGATTGGACTTAGGCGGGGAGGGAGGGTGTGGGATAGGATGCCGTAATACGTCAACATAATCTTTCACGATGAAATCTACCACGTGTGGACGAGCCACAGACCACTTCGTGTGTACGAACCGCGGACCACTTTAACGATGCAAGTCACGGAGCAAATTTATGTGTACGCATCAAAGACCACTTGGGTATATGAGCCACAGACCGCTCTTGAGTACACGCGTCACAGACGATCATTTTCGATGTACACGTCACAAGCGAGCACAAGCTTGGTACACACGTTACAGGTTGTCAGTCTCAGTATACACGTCACAAATGATGATCATTTCTGGTGCGCACGTCACGATACAGCGATCATTCAAGCTCACTCCCCCTCCCCCTCCCTTCCCCTCCCTTCCCCTCCCCTCCCCTACCCGCCAAAAAAAAAAGAAAAAAGAAAAAGACAAACATGACCATAACAGCTGATTTAAACTTCTTAAGTAAACAGTGGCGAGGGGAGGGAGGTGGACAGATCAGGGAGTTAATTCTTTTAATATTATACTTTGAGGCTTGCATCCGGGAGGCTAGGTGGCTGGCAGGAGAGGACATACTCACTGAACTAGGTAAGACAGAGAAAATGTAAAACAAGAAAAATGAATATATGAAGAGATGAAAATGTTAGGATACGTGGAATGTAAAAGAGAACGTAAAAAGAAGCAGCAGCAGAGAGAAGGGTTTAAGCAATGCCTTCCCACGCATTCCCCGCGTGTCGTAGAAGGCAACTAAAGGGGACGGGAGCGGGTGGGCTAGAAACCCTCCCCTCCTTGTATTTTAACATTCTCAAAGGGAAAACAGAAGAGGGAGTCATGCGGGAAGTGCTCATCCTCCTCGAAGGCCCAGACTGGGGTGTCTAAATGTGTGTGGATGTAACCAAGATGAGAGAAAGGAGAGATAGGTAGTATGTTTGAGGAAAGGAACCTGGATGTTCTGGCTCTGAGTGAAACGAAGCTCAAGGATGAAGCGGAAGAGTGGTTTGGGAATGTCTTGGGAGTAAATTCAAGGGTTGGTTAGAGGACAAGAGCAAAGGAAGGAGTAGCACTAATCCTGAAGCAGGAGTTGTGGGAGCATGTGATAGGGTGTAAGAAAGTAAACTAAATTTATATGGGTAAAACTGAAAGTGGATTGAGAGACATGGGTGACTACTGTTGCCTGTGCACCTAGTCAAGAGAAGAAAGATCATGAGAGGCAAGTGTTTCGGGATCAGTTGAGTGAGTGTGTTAGCAGCTTTGATGCACGAGACCGAGTTATAGTGATGGCCGATTTGAATACAAAGGTGAGTAATGTGGCAGTTGAGGGAATAATTTATGTACATGGGGTGTTCACTGTTGTAAATGGAAATGAAGAGCTTGTAGATTTGTGTGCTGAAAAAGGACTGGTGATTGGGAATAACTGGTTTAAAAAGAGAGATATACATAAGTATATGTATGTAAGTAGGGGAGATGACCAGAGAGCGTTATTGGATCACGTGTTAATTGATGGGCGCGTGAAAGAGAGACTTTTGGATGTTAATGTGCTGAGAGGGGCAACTGGAGGGATGTCTGATCATATATATATATATATATATATATATATATATATATATATATATATATATATATATATATATATATATATATATATATATATATGTGTGTGTGTGTGTGTGTGTGTGTGTGTGTATATCATTTATTTATATATTATACTTATTTGCTGTCTCCCGCGTTAGCGAAGTAGCGCAAGGAAACAAACGAAAGAATGGCCCAACCCACCCACATACACACACACGCACATATACATACCTATACATTTCATCGTATACATACATATGCATACCCAGACATATACACATATACACATGTACATATTCACACCTGCTGCCTTCATCCATTCTCGTCGCCACCCCACCACACATGAAACGGCACCTCCTCCCCCCGCGCGCGCGCGCGCGAGGTAGTGCTAGGAAAAGACAACAAAGGCCACATTCGTTCACACTCAGTCATGTGTAATGCACCGTAACCACAGCTCCCTTTCCACAATAATAGTTCAGATGTTGCTGCCCCAACACGTTGCCTTTACCGGCCAGAATAGTGTCTACTCCGGCATGGCAGTAACATGATGTACGAGCCTGTGTGTTGGCCTTTCAAACTTTGTAAATTGTTTACACCTGATGAGGCGGATTTCCTCCGTGAACCATGTTGTGTATTGTCAAGTTTCATGAAACAAAATTATCTGAGCTCTACTGAAGAGTGATTATCCCTTTATCATCATTATCATGAGCCACTGTGATCATGCTATTCAGCTCGGACCCATGCGGTCTCAGGTAACGTACCGTGAAGATGTGACTCAGTGTGGGAGATAAGGAATGACAGCCACAGAGAAGATGGATATAAAAAGCCAAGAGAGGAAAGGACACGGAGGAACTGTGGTGTAGGAGGAGTGATTGCGGGTTATATAGTGGATGGGTAAGGGGAGGTGGAACAGAGACGGTGGGGAGATGCATGGTTTAGGACGTGAGTGAGGGAGATGATGAATTGAGGGTGGAGAGATAGAGAGAGAGAGAGGAAGGGAGGGGGGAATAACAGAGTAATAAAAGGTAAAATAGTGGAGGGTGAAGGGAAAACCAGAGACCAAAGGAAGCGGAAGTAAAAAAGTGAGTTAGAAGTCACGAAAGAGATTAGTGGAGATTGGAGGAGAGGGAGTAACGGCATTAGAGGAGAGGTGAGGTTAAGGGAGTAAGACGGGAGAGTGAGAGCACAGGAGCTGTGGGGATGCAAGGTGAGAGCAGTAGGATGTGCATAGAGATGAGTGAAGCTGAGTGCAGCTGATCAGCAGGAGAGATTGGCCAGTGGCCATGATCCCATACTGTGTAGAGTGGCAATCCTCCCTCGCTGTGTAGCGTGGCCATGCTCCCTCACTGTGTAGAGTGGCCATGCTCCTATACTATGTAGAGTGGCCATGCTCCCTCTCTGTGTGTGAGCTTAGTTTCAACTCCTACAGTGTGCAGAGTGAGCGTAGAGTCTAAGCTCCCTCTCTGCAATGTGTGACTAGTCTCAGTTCCCACACTTTGTGGAGTGAGACTGAGCTCTCTCTCTGTGGCGAATGAGCCTATCCTGGGAGCTGGGAAGAGCAGGGTTTCCGCTAACTTCTTTCTAGCTTGGCAACGCGCAGCAATTTTCTCGTGAGTTGTAGGTGGGGAGAGTGAAGGGCCGGGGGAGTTGTGTACCTGTGTATGATGATTCAGACCACAGCTGGCCAGGCTTTGACGAACAGACACACGACTGTGGGGAGGTATTATGTTGACTGAGGGAGGAGAGGGGACAGATAGCAGGGAGACGGGAAGGAAGCGAAGATAAGAGAGAGAGAGAGAGAGAGAGAGAGAGAGAGAGAGAGAGAGAGAGAGAGAGAGAGAGAGAGAGAGAGAGAAGGAGGGAGGAGATGGAGGTGAATGATGAATGACTTGAAGTGATGATAGTAAGAAATTATTAGAAAATACAGGATGTTAACTGGGCCCCGTATAAGACGCCATGTACCATCCTAATGCTGACTGAACTTCACTGACGCATGTGGCACTCAATCGCTTTCAAGATTATAATGGGTCACATAAATTAACACGCACACACACACACACACACACACACACACACACACACACACACACACACACACACACACACACACACACACACAGAGCCTGAAATGCTTGACCCTGTAATGTATACTAGTGAAGGTGCTGGATCTTCAGGCAGGAACGAGAGATAGATTCCCTGTAATATATACATATACATATATATATATATATATATATATATATATATATATATATATATATATATATATATATATATATATATATATATATGCCAGAGAGTCGTCACCAGATGGGTTGGGGGTCGCCAGTGATGTGCCCCAGGGGTCGGTCCCTGGACCATTAGTCTTCTTGATCTATGTATGACTTGCCAGGGGGACTGGACTCCTACCTGACTGTGTCTGCTGATGATGCCAGGGTCATGATGAAGTAAGAGTGTAATGAGAACTGCCGACCACGGTTGAGAGAAGATTAAGTGGTGATTTGATCTGAGCATGTTAAGTTTGTATTCCATTTTGACGTCGACAGTGACACAAGTCTTTTGAAGAATGCGAACATAGTTGTTGGAAAAGATGTAACAAGTACTTTTGCATCATCAGAGCAACTGACGAATTGTGTTATTAAGCTAAGTAATAAAAACTGTAAAGGTTGACAGTTTATGAATGTAAGAAGTTGTATGACGGCAGAGGAACACAGGAGATGGACCCTCACCAGCGTAGAGCTCCCTCCCCATAGTGTACAAATAGAGAAGTACAAACAAGTTGATGACACACATCTGCCTGTAGTACGTTTTTTTTTTCATACAAACGATCATATTCTTGTTTCTCTGCAGTAAGAGTAGCTCGCTTCTCAACAACGTCCTACCCTTGATATTGTGAACCGATGTCTGGATATTACGGGAAAGGCATATATATATACCGCCAGGACCTGCGAGCAGGAGGTGGTGACCTCTGGATATTTCCAGACTAACCAGTGGGTATTTTCAGCCGGCCAGATATTGCCGGCTCATGATATTTTAGTACACTCTTTAGATATTATGGGACTGACCTCTGGATGTTGTAGGACTGACCTCTGGATGTTGTGGGACTGACCTCTGGATGTTGTGGGACTGACCTCTGGATGTTGTAGGACTGACCTCAGGATGTTGTGGGACTGACCTCTGGATGTTGTAGGAATGACCTCTACCTGTGGAGCTTACCCAGGACGGTGTCTGTCAAGACTGCGGGAGGCAGCGATGGATAGTGGCGCCCTCGAGACACTCATTCTTAGGCCTTTGACGCGAAAATCCTGAAGTTTACCACGTATTGTAATCTTTAGTAGACTTGATATAATAGTCTGCATGGTGTGTCTGGAACCGCTTGTCCAGACCACATCGTCCAGCTCCCCTTCACTCCGACCACGATGGTTCGAACGCTTCTCTGCTCACGTCCAGTAACCCCGGTTCAGGCTGTTCGAACTTGACCCTACGGCACCGAACCTGCTCCAGGACACGTGTTGAAATGAACCCCTGGAATAGCTTTCAGGAATCCTGGAATGAAGTAAAAGCTGGGAGTAACGGCCTTTTGAAGCCCGGGTAGCGATGTACTTGCTTGGTAACGAGACGGTCCGCCCCCATTGGTAGCGTTAGTGGCCGAGAGTTGAGAAACCTTTACTGGGGCGTGAACGACTTCCGCAGAGGAAGTTTGAGCCCATGAGTATGATGATTGGACGCTTGGCCCGATCCTTCAAGCTCAGGTCAAAGGGCTGTCGCTCATGCCTCAGGGTCGCACCGTTGTGCCCAGGAATCAAGCCATCGTGTTCCGAGGTTGGGTCTCTCGTGCTCCCCGGCCGTACCAGTGCGCTCAGTGTTTTAGGGCCATAGCGTCGTGTTCAAGGATTGCACCGTGGACGTGAAGGGGATGACGTGTTGCCTCCACCTGAGGATCGTGTGGACCTAGTTATGGTGGTGGAGGACAGCCATGTTCGGCTCCCCGGAACTTTCCTCAGCGCAAGGGAAGAAGGGTTGATTGCTCAGCTGTATTGCAGACGTCATCCTCGTGATTTGGAGAAGGTTGATCCAATACTTTGTGTGTGTGTGTGTGTGTGTGTGTGTGTGTGTCTGTGTGTGTGTCTGTGTGTAAGGGGAGGATGGGTAGATAATTAATCATATGTATCACATTGTTCCTCCTACATCCTCACACATGAATTGTTCCGCAGCAGTCATATCATGATCAGAGTTTCCCGTCCTGTCCTAATTCATGGCATTCTATCCCGTCTCTTTCCATCCTCACTTGTCCCATCCTGTCCTACCTTGTCCTAACCCCATCCCGTCTCCTTCCGTCTCGGTTCGTTCTGCCTTATCCTGTCTTGTCCTGTCCCATCCCGCCGTGGGACGTCCCGTCCCGTATGGACCAGGTACCCAGCCAGACGCGTCAGTGTGAAGGCTGTGACAACACCTTTGGGTACAGCTGTTATCATTTTAAACCTCTTGTGATGTTTTGCCTTCAACATTTTAACGTTTGGATTTTTGTAACTTTTCAGCCATACTTGCTACATATTCATCTTTTTCTTCTTTCCAACACACTGGTCGAGATGTGTCTTCTTTAACCAGTCCTTTAATTTCTGGGGGTCGTGCCGCCTCCTCCTCTGGGGTGTCGATGTCATCCTTATCAGCACCTTGTTCTCGAGGGGTCTTGCTCCTAAGGTGTTGGTGGCAACGTAGACAGTACCTTGTTTCCCTGGGTCTTGTCATCTCTTCTAAGTACCGTTACCAGTACCTTGTTCTCTGGGGGTCTTATCACCCTCTCTGAGGTGTCCCTGGTACCGTTACAAGTACCTTGATCTCAGGGAGTGTTGTCACTTCCATGGGGGTGTCCCTCACACCGTTACCAGTACCTTGTTCTCTGGGGTGTCCGTCGGTAGCTCCGTAACCATTACCTTGATTTCCTTTTGTTACTGTGTTATCATTGTTAACATTGTTAACATATGTTGCTACATGTGTAACCGAATCGATTAACGTCTTTCACTCAAGTTGTTGCGACCTTATTTCTCCAAAAAATTAACGTACATCGTTACTGATTTACCGACATTTTAAAACTCTGTCCTTAATATTCAGGCAAGTTTTAGCTTATTTACTTAACACTGCTCGTGCCGCCATCTATTAAACTCCTTTTACCTGTGCTGCCACAAGGTGGGCTATAATTAACGATAGCCTATAATTAGTGGTAGTCAGGGGCCAGGCGAAGTGTAAATTAGGGCGAGCGAGCGAATAGCCGTACACTCATCCTCCCACACGCAACCCTGTCTTGCTATCACCTGGCGGCGGAATGCGGAAGGACGGCATTCTAGTGCTTTATGTTTGTGTGTTTGTATAAATATTTGGTACGTCTGTTGGTGTCGATCTCGGGTTAGGTCACCACTCAGAAGGCCAGGGGAGGAGTGGGATGAAGAATAGGTCACCATAAACAAGGTCAAGTGGGGGGGGGGGCTTTGTACAAAAGGTCACCATGTACAGGGTCACGTGGAGGAAGTCTACAAAAGGTCATTACACACAGACATGAGGAGGGAGTTTGCTAAAGATCACCACACCCAAACTGGGGATGGGAGGTGTGTAAAAGGTCACTACACACAGGGAGGAGGGAGGCAGTATGCTAAAGGTCATCAGACACTCTTGCCCCTACGACAATTAGAACCTGTTGTGGTCATGTCAGTCATGTCCTTGACGACCTTGACCTGATGCGTTGCTGATGGTGAACATGATTATTCTGACCGATCATAATGGAGAGGTGAGGTGAAGAAGATATACAGGAAGTGCTCTGAAAGATTGGTGTGAATGCTTTGTTGACACGGTGGCTGATGCAGGGTTTCTGGATCAGACAAGTATGCGAAGTGAGAGAGCCAAGACAAGTAGATTGGCGAAAAGAGGAGAGGTGGAGAAAACCTTCCGTAAGATGAAATTTGGCAAGGCGGCCAGAATGGGTGGGACAACAGTTGAATTTCTCAAGAAAAGAGGTGTCGGTGCTGTTCCTTGGTTAGGTAGGATTTTGAATGTATGTATGGCTCATGGTGAGGTGCCTAAAGATTGTCGACTGTACCTGGTAAGTTGCATGGGTGATTGGTGATTGAAAAGATGTGGCATGCACAGAGCTTCGGACTGTTGATGAACAGTGTGGTTTCAGGGATGGTAGAGGATGTATGGATCAGGTGTTTGCTTTGAAGAATTTGTGCGAGAAATACTTGAAGAAACAGAATGATATGTATATGCATTTGTCGTTTATGGACTGGAGAAACAGAAGGATTTGTATATGATATTTATGTTTTGGAGAAAACTTATGATAGCTGCATGAAAGGTGTTACGAATATTTGGCGTGGCAGGAAAGTTTTCAGAAGCAATGAGGAATTTCTATCAAGCGAGTTCGGCGTGGGTGCGAGTAGGTCGAGAGAAGGGTGACTGGTTACAGGTAAAGGCGGTTCTGCAGCAGGGGGTTTGTAATGTCGCCATGGCTGTTCAGTCCGTTTATGGATTGGGTGGTGAAGGAAGTGAATGGGTAGGTTTTAGGGAGAGAAGTATAGATCTGCAGTTTCTCAAAGTTATGGGTGCATGGAGGTGTGTCAATTTCTGTTTGCTGATGACACGTTGCTATTGGCAGATTCGAGTGAGAAAGCGCAGAAGTTACTTTCAGAGTTTAAGGGAGTGTGTGAAAGGAGGAAGTTGAGAATAGAAATAACTAAAAACAAAGTTATAAGGTTTTCCAGTGGAAAGAGATGTAAATCTGAATGAAGAATACTTGGAGGAAATTAAATGTTTTAGATGTCTGGGAATAGATGAGCCAGTGAATATAACCTTGAGAGTTGAACGGATTTATAGGGTGGGTGAGGAGGCGAAGGTCTTGGGAGTAATAAGAAATGTGCAGAAAGAGAGATCACTGTGTGTGTGAAAGAAGATGGGCATGTTTGATGGTGTTTGTTTATCTGTGATAACCCTGGGAAAGAGGCTTAGTGTAAAGGATCCTGCAGCCCAAAGCTGTGATACTTCTAGTAGCAGGGAAAGTTAGACTCCTTTGGAGGGAGAAGTTCTTTGAGACTGTCCTCCCGATGATACAACCTCGCCAAAGATAACTTTTCACCCGCAGTGTGAAATAGAGCAGGCGGAGTACGGTAACACCTGTTGAAGGTATAGTATTCCCGACGATATTGTATGAATTTGAGAAATGGGATCGTGAGGAGAAGTGGGGACCAAATTGGCGATGGAAGGATGAAGTGGAGAGGTCTTGAGTGATCGAGTCCTGAACATGCAGGAGGGTGAAAGGTGTGCACAGGTTAGAGTGAGTTGGAGTGATGTGGTATACAAGGGCGGCGTGCTGTCAGTGGATTGAACCAGGGCATGTGAAGCAGCCAGGGAGAACCATGGTGAGGATGGTGAGGGCTTGGTGTCGGTTCATTACACATGACAGTTAGAAAATCTATGCGAGGGAATGAGGTCATTTCTACGTCTCTACCTGGCGCTACCTCGCTGACACGGTAAACGGCGAACAAGTGTGAAATATATATATATATATATATATATATATATATATATATATATATATATATATATATATATATATATATATATATATATTTCTTTTTTCTTTTAAACTATTCGCCATTTCCCGCGTTAGCGAGGTAGCGCTAAGAACAGAGGACTGGGCCTTTTTGGGAATATCCTCAACTGGCCCCCTCTGTTCCTTCTTTTGGAAAAAAAAAAAAAAAAAAAAAAAAAAACGAGAGGGGAGGATTTCCAGCCCCCCGCTCCCTCCCCTTTTAGTCGCCTTCTACGACACGCAGGGAATACGTGGGAAGTATTCTTAATCCCCTACCCCCAGGGATAATATATATATATATATATATATATATATATATATATATATATATATATATATATATATATGATATATATATGATATATATATGATATGTATATGATACATATATATATATATATATATATATATATATATATATATATATATATATATATATATATATATATATATATATATATATATCTTTTCTTTTAAACTATTCGCCATTTCCCGCGTTAGCGAGGTAGCGTTAAGAACAGAGGACTGGGCCTTTTTTGGAATATCCTCACCTGGCCCCCTCTGTTCCTTCTTTTGGAAAATTAAAAAAAAAAAAATGAGAGGGGAGGATTTCCAGCCCCCCGCTCCCTCCCCTTTTAGTCGCCTTCTACGACACGCAGGGAATACGTGGGAAGTACTCTTAATCCCCTATCCCTAGGGATAATATATATATATATATATATATATATATATATATATATATATATATATATATATATATATATATATATATATATATATATATATGAGGGGTTTAAAGGTGAGTGTTCAGACTAGAGAGGTATGAGGTTGTTTAGTGTACCTGGTAAGTTGTTTGGGATGGTGGTGATTGAGAGAGTGTGGGCATGTACAGAACATCAAGTTGGGTAGGAGCGGTGGGATATCGGAATTGGTGGAGGATGTGTGGATCAGGTGTTTACTTTACAGGAATATGTGTGAGACATTCTTAGAGAAACAGATGGATTTGTATGTGGCATTTATGGATCTGGAGAAGACATATGATAGGGTTGATAGAGCTGCTTTGTGGAAGGTCTTAAGAACGTACAGTGTGGGAAGAAAGCTACTCGAGATCTTCATCAGAGGTGTAATGCGTGTGCACGAGTAGTAAGAGAGGAGAGTGAATGGTTCCAGATGAAGGATGGTCTACGGCAGTGGTGTTTGATGTCACCAAGACTGTTTGATTTATTCGTGGATGGGAGGGTGAGGAAGGTAAATGCGAATCTTGGAGACATGAGTAGGATGCAGTCTGCAGGCGATGAGACGGCCTGGGAAGAGAGTCAGTTATTGTTCGCCGATGATACTGGTGGCATATTTGGCTGAGAAACTGCTGAAGTCGGTGACTGAGTTTGGAAGAGTGTGTGAAAAGAGAAAGTTGATAGTAAATATGAATAAACGCAAGGTTATTAGGTTTAGCAGGGTTAAGGGACAAGTTAGTTAGGGTATGACTTTGAATGGAAAAAAATTGGAGGAAGTGAAGTGTTTTAGACGCCTAGAAGTGGACATGGCAGCGAATGGAACCATGGGATCTGAAATGATTCAGGTGTGAGTGAGAAGTGGGGGGAGGGGCGAATGTTCTGGGAGCGCTGAAGAATGTATGTAAATAAAGAGCATTATCTGGGAGGGTAAAAATCATTATGTTTGAAGGTATAGTATTCCCAAAAATATATGTATGCAAGGAAAGGGCTATAGATAACGCCGTTCGGAGGATGGTGGATATGTTGGAAATGATATGTTTGAGGATATTACGTAGTGTGAGGTGGTTTGATCGAGTGAGTAATGAAAGAGTAAGAGAGGTATGATAATAAAATTAGTGTTGTTTAGACAGCAGATGAGGATATGCTGAACATATGGAGACATATGGACATATGGAGAGAATGAGGAAAGGTTGACAAAGAGGATATATGTACCAGAGATGGAGGGATGGAGGCGGAAGGATGGACTGAAAAAGATTTTGAGCGATTAGGGCCTGAACATGCAGGAGGGTGAGAGGCGTGCTATGATAGAGTCATTTGGAACGATATGGTATACAGGAGTAGACGTGATGTCATTGACGTATGAATCGTCTGAGGTAAACTATGGAAGGTGTGTGGGGCCTGGTTATGGATAGGGAGCTGTGGTTTCGGTGCATGACACAGCTAGAGATTAGATGTGAGCGGATGCGGCCTTTCTTCTTCTGTTCCTGTATGTATTTGCCTGTGTATATATAATGATTGTCATGATGGTGAGTGATGTAGGGCAGTGGGAAGTACAGGGGAGGAGAGGCTTCAGGGGCAGGGCAAAGCAATTTGTCCCGAAGCTATGACCGACCCTCTGTGTGCTTTGTGCCTGGGCCTGGCCTCACCACCCGGGGCTTGGCCTTACCACCCGGGGCCAGACCTCACTACCTGGGGCCAAACCTCACTACCTGGGGCCTGGTCTTACCACTCGGTGCTAGTCCTCACCACTCGGGGCCAGACCTCACTACCTGGGGCCTGGTCTTACCACTCGAGACCAGACCTCACCACTCGGGGCCAGACCTCACCACCCGGGGCCAGACCTCACTACCTGGGACTTGGTCTTACCACTCGAGACCAGACCTCACCACTCGGGACCAGACCTCATCACCCCCGGGCTAGGCCTCACCACCCCGGGGCCTGGCCTCAACACCCATCTCAGTAATGAAATCGGAGCACACACCGACACAACATTACATTGCATTTACTGGTTTCTGTGAGGAAGAGGTGCTCATCTTAGAATATATATATATATATATATATATATATATATATATATATATATATATATATATATATTTTCTTTTTGTTTTTTTTTTTTGCTTTGTCGCTGTCTCCCGCGTTTGCGAGGTAGCGCAAGGAAACAGACGAAAGAAATGGCCCAACCCATATATATATATATATATATATATATATATATATATATATATATATATATATATATGGATATGAAACACGATAAATTCCCAAGTGCACTTTCGTGTAATGATCACATCATTAGAGGATATACAAGAAAGAAATATAACAGTCAGTTGATATACAACGAATAGACGTAGCTAGGACGCCATTCGATAAACAAGTGACTGCCCGAATGGAGGTCATGTGTGTTCAAGTTTGGCAACATGCGTATCATAACTATTTTATGTGGACAAGAAGGGGAACTGTTTACAAATTTTATCAACAATAAAGCTATCCAGTGTGTATAGACCTTCAGTAATAATGTTACAGTTCTTTTTGTATTTGATAATAGAAGGTTCAATGATATTTGTCGTGGTGCAGGAGTTAGACTTAATAACAGAGATGGCATTAAATTAGTCGATGCTTTGATCATAATTTTAAGATTTATTAAACAAGGCATTTGATTCTTGTCCTGTTCTTATGCTACATTTATATTGCTTAAGTCTAACAGAAAGACCCATACCATTCTGCCCAACATAAAACATATCACAATTTTTACATGGTACTCTATAAACACAGCCTGCAGAATTTTCTAGCAAGTTCATGATTAAGATATTCTTTATAGTATTGTTGTTGCTGAAGGCACCATTTACGTTAAAGGATTTAAACAACCTGGGAAGTAAAGTAATATCATTACTAAAAGGGAGAACTGAAAGATTCTTGGTATCAAGTGGAGGTTTGGGCTAAACTCTATAAAATGATTTCTTTGCCAACTTAAGGGGTCAATCAATGAAAGATTTAGGATACTTTAACTTGGATCCAATAGAATATATCTTATCAAACTCATCATCAGTAACTGGAATAATGATGATATAACTCTTGTCATGTTGAGCTGAGTAATAATGGATATATGAGGATACATTCGTAAGTTTTCTGTTTATGCTAAACTTAAACATGTTTCCTTGCCTATGGATCATGCAATCTAAAAATGGTAACATAACATTATTTTCAATTTCTACGGTAAAGATGATGGAAGGTACTGAATTGTTAAGTAAGGGGAGATATGTTTGGAAATTTTCATTTGTTGGCCAAATACAAAGAACATCATCTACATACCTAAACCATATTGCATTATATGGTAAGATATGCTTTAGGAACTTTGTTTCAAGGAATTCCATATAAGATTACTTAATACAGGTGAAAGAGGGTTAACCACTGACACTGTACACAATTTTATTAATGCAATAAAAACAGACTTTGACACAGGTAAATGAATATTATCCAAGGCATATATATATATATATATATATATATATATATATATATATATATATATATATATATATATATATATATTATCCCTGGGGATAGGGGAGAAAGAATACTTTCCACGTATTCCCTGCGTGTCGTAGAAGGCGACTAAAAGGGGAGGGAGCGGGTGGCTGGAAATCCTCCCCTCTCTTGTTTTTTTTTTAATTTTCCAAAAGAAGGAACAGATAAGGGGTAAGGTGAGGATATTTCCCTCTAAGGCCCAGTTCTCTGTTCTTAACGCTACCTCGCTAACGCGGGAAATGGCAAATAGTATAAAAAAAAAAAAAAAAAAAAAATATATATATATATATATATATATATATATATATATATATATATATATATATATATATATATATATATATACACGTACTGTATATCAACATGTCAGGGAGTGTTGGGTAACATACTGGGGTAAAAGGGATGTTCGAAGGGGATGGAGAATGTGGAAAGGAATGCAAGGGAAGTGGGAGACTGTGGAAGAAAAGTTGACGGGGACGTCATGACAGACTGCAGAGAGCGAGTGAGTACTGTCAACAGGACTGTGGCATGTGTGGTCAGGTGTGTGGTGTGCTTCCACTCAGACGAAAGCGAGCGGCCATTTGGCTAGACACCATCACCCACCAACTGACAATATTTCCATCTACCCAGTGCACCCACCCACCCACTTGCGTCCTTTTAAGCAACAAGGATGGCCCACCTAGTGTTCCTCCACCACAGTCGTGGCTGGCCTCCTTCTCGTTTACTTATTTTTTTCTTGACCCGAGAAACCAGCCACTTGTATCATTCCACCTCCCTTAACACTAGAAGAAGCTATGACTTCTTCACAAACCCGTCACCACCTCGAAAAGCCCTGACCTTTCCACAAAGCCGTCACCAGCGTAAGCAGCTCTAACTTCTTCATAAACCCGTCACCACACAAGAACCTCTACACATTGCCGTCACCACCTCCAGTTGCTCTGACCTGACACCCACCATCACAGCACATTTAATAGTCTTTATAATACTAACTGGACCAACGTTTCTTGCAGATACATTATATGTGTTCTCGGTCTTCTGCTTTTCTTTACGTTCTCCAAGAATCATTCTGTTTAGGAAGGACCTGATGCCCACATCCCGGACCGTTCCATACATTCCACGTCCTTGTATTTCCATACTCGACTATGATATACCTTCTCTTCCAGTTATCATTCTCCCACACACCTTCCCTCCCATTTAACTTCTCTTCCAATAGTTACCACTCTCCCACTCACCTTTCCTCCCGTCCCACACCAGTGGACTGTTTCTTACGTAAGTGGACTGTCATGTTTTGTCCTTCCTGTGCCTCTGTATGAAGACACGGCCATTGCCTCCGTCCCATGCTTCATGTCTCGGACCCATACAGTGTTACTCCTATCCCATGACCATAATGTCTTTATGTCCATCTTCCTCTGATGTATTCTCTAACTGCCAACCATCCTTCACCCTACGTACAGAGTACAAGACTACTACCTTTACTTTTGCCAGCACCACTACCACTGCTACTACTGCCACTGCTTCTGCCACTACTTCTACCACTTCCGCTACTTTTACCACTACCACTACTACTGCCACTACCACTACTTATACCACTACTACTACTATTACCACTACTTCTACTACTACCACCACTACTACTACTACCACTACTACTACTACTACTACTACTGCTACCACTACTACTACTACTACTACTACTACTACTACTACTACTACTACTACTACCACTACTACTACTACTACTACTACTACTACTACCACTACTAGTACTGCTACTAAAATCTTTACTGCGGCTACCCACTACAAGTGACGTATTTGAAATAAACTAATGAGGAAGTCAAGAAGCTTTGAGCACACACACACACACACACACACACACACACACACGCACACACATACACACACACACACACACACACACACACACACACATTGTACATGGTTAGTGTTACTGACCATGAGTCAATAGGAGGTCGGGCCTGCATGAGTTCGAATCTTGGACGAGGTAGTTGGCTCATACACAATTTAGGTATTCATCCTTTCCTCGGGGGCTGTTCAATAAATGGGTATCTGGCGTAGGCTAGTGTGTGTGTGTGTGTGTGTGTGTGTACATAGGAGTAAAGACGCGGCGGCTCCACATACATGAGGTTGAGACGGGGCAACACGAGTGTAAAACTCCCTCCTGGTAACACACAAACTGTGATCACCTGTATTGATCACCAGACTCCGGCACCAGACCCTCGACTCTACAGCACTCGATGAAACCCACATGTAAACTGGGCATGTTTCCCAAGTGCTTTTCCTGCCACCACAACCGTCATCGTCCCCACCACCAGCCGTCATCGTCCCCACCACCAGCCGTCATCGTCCCCACCACCAGCCGTCATCGTCCCCACCACCAGCCGTCATCGTCCCCACCACAACCATCATCGTCCCCACCACCAGCCGTCATCGTCCCCACCACCAGCCGTCATCGTCCCCACCACAACCATCATCGTCCCCACCACCAGCCGTCATCGTCCCCACCACCAGCCGTCATCGTCCCCACCACCAGCCGTCATCGTCCCCACCACCAACCGTCATCGTCCCCACCACCAGCCGTCATCGTCCCCACCACCAGCCGTCATCGTCCCCACCACCAGCCGTCATCGTCCCCACCACCAGCCGTCATCGTCCCCACCACAGCCGTCATCGTCCCCACCACAGCCGTCATCGTCCCCACCACAACCGTCATCGTCCCCACCACCAGCCGTCATCGTCCCCACCACCAGCCGTCATCGTCCCCACCACCAGCTGTCATTGTCCCCACCAGAACCGTCATCGTCCCCACCACAGCCGTCATCGTCCCCACCACAGCCGTCATCGTCCCCACCACAGCCGTCATCGTCCCCACCACCAGCCGTCATCGTCCCCACCACAACCGTCATCGTCCCCACCACAGCCGTCATCGTCCCCACCACCAGCCGTCATCGTCACCACCACCAGCCGTCATCGTCCCCACCACCAGCCGTCATCGTCCCCACCACCAGCCGTCATCGTCCCCACCACCAGCCGTCATCGTCCCCACCACCAGCCGTCATTGTCCCCACCACCAGCCGTCATCGTCCCCACCACCAGCCGTCATCGTCCCCACCACCAGTCGTCATCGTCCCCACCATTAGCCGTCATCGTCCCCACCACCAGCCGTCATCGTCCCCACCACCAGCCGTCATCGTCCCCACCACCAGCCGTAAACCAAAACGTTCCAGTACAAATTCTCAAAAATCCCTGCGAGCGACGCGGAATTATCGGGAAGTCAGATCAAGCCAGGGAAGTTATAGAGGAAGCCGGAAGTTAAGCTGACAGCTAAAGCTTCAGCAGTTACTAAAGGTACGGTAAAGTCAAAAGCTGAAAGAATCATATGACTCTCAAATGCTTAAAAGAACCTCAAGTCAGAACGAATCCCGGGATCTATAACAAAAAGTAAAAGCTAAAAGAATCGAGGCAGCCTGAGCCTCACTTGCTAACGTTTCCCCAACACATTGGCGATTGCCGCTGAAATCCCATTATCTGAGTCGATCTCAAAATGCCCAAGGACAATTGCGCCTGTAAAATTGTTCCCTTTTGAGTTTAGTAGGAGAGAGAGAGAGAGAGAGAGAGAGAGAGAGAGAGAGAGAGAGAGAGAGAGAGAGAGAGAGAGAGAGAGAGAGTTGCAACCTGCTCCCCACAGACAGACAGGAAAAACTGAGCCATCACCTGACGGTGGGGTAAGAAAGAGAGGGAGGTGGGGAAGTTTGAGGTGGGCGAAGGTGGAGAAGCCAGACTGAGGATTACATTGTCATTCCTATATCGATGTATCAGGGCTCGCTCCCTCACCATTACTTAAAGGGGAGAACACAAGGTGGGCCTCACGTCCTTACATTCCTTAAAGGTGACGAAGCCAGAGGATCCTGAAGTGTAAATATTACCTCAGAGCGACGCTTGGTAAGCAAGGCACCTCGGGCTGAACGCCACCTGTAGCCCAGTACGCCTGAAGGGGGGACTGAATTCTAATGACGTCTCCTGAAGTCTGCCTTACTGGGACTGACAAAGGATGACCCCTGATAGTGAGCACAGGTTCAAACGCTAACTGGAAGTGGCGGGAGGGAGGGAGGCGGGGTGTGAGGGTAAGTGTTTTGAAGCAAACAGGGTGACTTAAAGAGGAGGGCTCCAGGCGAAATGAAGTGTAAACATTACTTAAAGGGGACGTTGGTGGATACCTTGTAGTTTCAGCATTTATTACCAGGGATGGACGACTGACTGGGAGCTGGTGTGTAGCGTCTGATCCTGTCAGTGGACACGGGACAAGGTGTTCTGAAACTAAAGATGATAGCATGGGATATCCTGATGTCTTAGCAGTACTTAAAGGAGATGATCCGGGTGGGTTCTGAAGGAAGGGCGTGGGACAGATGTAACCCCGGGCTGAAAAGGATCTACGTTTCAGCAGGGATGGTGATGGGATGTATTCTGAAGTGTGACGATACTGTCTGAATCCATGTGGTTAACAATGCACATTATGTGTTCACGTTACACTCACCCGAAGGATTACTTGCACTGCAATAAGGTGGGACGATGATCTTACCCCAGAGTTAAATAACGAAGAAGAATAGAATTATGAACGTAGAAATATATTAATGTTTACGTAAATCTGTTTATTTAGTTTAATGTCAAGTCGGTTTGTAGAAAGGTTGAGATAAACCCATAGAGATTTCCCTAACTGAGTGATATTAAGTGTTTACATAAAGAAAAAAGAATATGTACATTGGGTCATTTACTGTAAATTACTGTATGAAGTTAAAGATTTTTTTTGCCGTGTCAGGAACCATTAGTTAAGATGATATATTAAATATGATTAGATTACGTAGGGCAAGAAAGCCACCAGTGTAAGTGAGTGTGTGTTTGGCGCTAAATTCTTGAGGCATGAATAATGACCGTAGATAAGTTACAGTAAAACTGATAATTAAACGTCATACACAAAATAATTTAAGGTCATTTACAGGAGCAGTGGTCATCATCAGGTACACGAGGTCATTTTGGGTCATTTACACGACGATTCACAAACACAAAAGACCATTAATTACACAAGGTCATTTAAGGTCATTAACAGAGTGATCAACAAATACTCGAAGTCACTATAGGTCATTTACAGTCATTAACAAGTACACGGGGTCATTTAATGTCATTTACACAGACGCAGTAAAAAAAATTATATCTCAAATTGGCGAACCAAGCGTGCCTAGAGAGAGAGAGAGAGAGAGAGAGAGAGAGAGAGAGAGAGAGAGAGAGAGAGAGAGAGAGAGAGAGACTTGAACATGGCTGCGGATAAATGACCTATTGCAAGTGAATTAGATATGTATAACTAATGATGATGATGATAATAATGATATTAGTTATGATAGTAATAATGATGATTATCATTATGATTATTATTATTATAGTTATTATAATTATTATAGTTATTATTATTATTTTTTTCATACTATTCTCCATTTCCCGCATTAGCGAGGTAGCGTTAAGAACAGAGGAAAGAGCCTTTGAGGGAATATCCTCTCTTGGCCCCCTTCTTTCTCCCCTCTCCCCAGGGATACTGTTTTCCTCACTCATTCTCTCCATGTAACCAAACCATTTCAGAACTTCCTCTTCTGCTCTCTCAACCACACTCTTTTCATTACCACACATCTCTCCTACCCTATACTCGATCAAATCACCTCACACCACATATTGTCCTCAAACATTTCATTTTCAACACATCTACCCTCCTCCGCACAACCCTATCTATAGTCCATGCCTTGCAACCATATAACATTGTTAGAACCACTATTCCTTCAAACATACCCATTTTTGCTCTCCGAGATAACGTTCTCGCCTTCCACACGTTCTTCAACGCTCCCAGCACCTTCGCCCCATCCCCCACCCTGTGACTCACTTCCGCTTCCGTGGTTCCATCCGCTGCTAAATCCACTCCCAGATATCTAAAACACTTCACTTCCTCCAGTTTTTCTCCATTCAAACTTACCTCCCAATTGACTCGTCCCTCAACCGTACTGAACCTAATAACCTTTACCCAAATCAGCCACCAGCACTTTATCATCAGCGAACAACAACTGGCTCACTTCCTAAGCCCCCTCATCTGCAACAGACTGCATACTTGCCCCTCTCTCCAAAACTCTTGCATTCACCTCCGTAACAACCCCATCCATAAACTATTTAAACAACAATGGAGATATCACACACGCCCTGCCGCAAACCGACATTCACTGGAAATAATCACTTTCCTCTCTTCCTATTCGTACACATTCCTTACATCCTTGATAAAAACTTTTCACCACTTTTAGTAACACCTCCCACACCATATACTCGTAATACCTTCCACAGAGCATCTCTATCAACTCTCTCATATGCCTTCTCCAGATCCATAAATGCTACATACAAATCTATCTGTCTTTCTAAGTATTTCTCACATACATTCCTCAAAGCAAACACCTGACCCACACATCCTCTCCCTCTTCTGAAACCATACTGCTCTTCCCCAATCTGATGCGCTGTACATGCCTTTACCCTCTCAATCAATACCCTCCCATATTATTTTCCAAGAATACCGAACAAACTTATACCTTTGTACTTTGAACACTCACCTTTATCCCCTTTGTCTTTGTACAGTGGCACTATGCATGCATTCCGCCAGTCCTAAGGCACTTCACCGCGACCCATACATACATTAGATATCCTTACCAACCAGTCAGCAACACAGTCACCCCCGTTTTTTAATAAATTCCACCGTAATAACATTCAAACCCGCCGCCTTGCCAGCTTTCATCCTCCGCAAAGCTTTCACTACCTCTTCTCTGTTTACCAAATTATTCCCCCTGACCCTCTCACTTCGCGCACCACCTCGACCAAAACACCCTATATCTGCCACCCTTTCATCAAACACATTCAACAAACCTTCAAAATAGTCCATCTCCTCACTTCACCAGTACTTGTTCTTACCTCCCATTAGCCCCCTTCACCGACGTTCCCATTTGTTCTCTTGTCTTACGCACTTCATTTACCACCTTCCAAAACATCTTTTTGTTCTCCCTAAAATTCAATGATACACTCTCACCCCAACTCTTATTTGCCGTCTTTTTCACCTCTTGCATCTTCCTTTTGACCTCTTGCACCTTTCTCTTGACCTCCTGCCTCTTTCCGTTATATATCTCCCAGTCATTTGCACTACTTCTCAGCAAAAATCGTCCAAACGCCTCTCTCTTCTCTTTCAGTAACAATCTTACTTCTTCATCCCACCACTCACTGCCCTTTCTAATCTGCCCACCTCCCACTTTTCTCATGCCACAGGCATCTTTTGTGCAAGCCATCACTGCTTCCCTAAATAGATCCCATTCCTCCCCCACTCCCCTTACATCATTTGCTCTCACCTTTTCCCATTCTGCACTCAATCTCTCCTAGTGCTACCTCACACAAGTCTCCTTTCCAAGCTCACTTACTCTCACCACTTTCTTCACCCCAACATTCTCTTCTGAAAACCTCTACAAATCTTCACCTTCGCCTCCACAAGATAATGATCAGACATCCCTCCAGTTGCCCCCCCTCAGCACATGAGCACCCAAAAGTCTTTTTCGCGCGCCTATCAATCAACAGTTAATCCAATAACGCTCTTTGGCCATCTCTCCTGCTTACGTATACTTATGCACATCTCTCTTTTTAAACCAGATATTCCCAGTCACCATTCCTTTTTCAACACAGAAATCTACAAGCTCTCCACCATTTGCATTTACATCAGTGAACAGCCCATGTACACCATTTATACCATCAACTGCCACATTACTCACCTTTGCATTCAAATCATCCATCACTCTAACCCGGTCTCGTGCATTAAAGCTGCTAACACACTCGTATATTTTTTCGTTGTTTCTCGCCTTAGCGAGGTAACATAAGAAAGAAGCGACTGAGTCTCTGAGGATGATTTCTCCTACTTCCTTCCTTTGCCCCTATTTTTTTTTCTTTTGTAAGTAGTAATACAAGATGGGGAGCAATTTCAGCTCCCGTCTCCCGTCCCTCCAGGTCGCCTTCTGTGTTAAGCAGGAGGTACGTGGTCAGTGTTCGTTCTCTCACGTCTCCTGGTCCAGGTATCATTAATGATATCATCATTAATGATGATGATGATGATATGATGATTGCTATTTGGTGATGATGTGTAATGATGATTATATCTGTGATGACGATTATGCTGATGATAAAGTTGATAACGATGACTGTATTACTACTACTGATATTCAGATAGTTATGGTATTTGATATTTACCTAATGATGATGATGATAATGATGATGATTAATAGTTTGATAATAATGATGATATATTATTATTATTATTATCATCATTATTATTGTTTCTTTTATCATTATTACACCTTGTTACCATAACCGCTTTAGTGATACAGCGTGAAAAACAAATGAATGACCTTACACACATCCAGGCTGGCCGCCACGTATAATGTACTAAACCAGGTCCACCATCCATACAGGCTCCACACACACACACACACACACACACACACACACACACACACACACACACACACACACACACACACACACACACACACACTCACTGGTTAATCTTCACATCTTCATATGCCTTAGTTCAGCCCGTTGACTTGACATCGTCTCCTCCCCCACCATATACCACATCGATCCTAATTGTTCAGAATCTGATACCGTAAACCCTCCTTCAGTCCATCCTTCCATCTCTGTCTACCTCTCCTTCTTGCTCCATCTAGTTATGACACATATATCCTCTACTTCTATCTTTCTTCGACCATTTTTTTTTCCAAAATGTCGGAAAATTTCATTACATCCTGGTCGTTCTCTCTCACTCAGAATGCTCTCACTACATCGCCTATTTCTTACACTGTCTTCTTCCTTACACGATCATCCTCACACCGCTTACTGTCCCTCAGGCAGTATGTTATGACCTTTTATTCCACACGCTCCTTAATGACTTACTTGAGGCCCCATGCTTCCATCTGCTGTCACGTCCATTCCCGGGAGTTTAACACACTCCACACCTCTCAGGTTCTCTCCATCCAAACTTTCATTCGAGTCATCCTGTCTCGCTCCCACGCTATACCTCATAACTTTATTTTTCTTTCCTTTAAGTCTCACGTTTCTTCCTTCACACGTTCTTCATGGAGTTTCTCTCTGGATTCTCCCACCAGAGCCTAATCATCTGCAAATAACAACTGATTCACTACACAAACCTCTCCACCCCCAGTATTTTGTATAGTAGACTCTCCCCTCCCCCTCGTTCCAGGACCCTCGCATTAATCTTCCCTCATGGCTCCGTCCACGAACAGATTAAAGAGCCATGGTGGCATCACACATCCTTGATGGTGCAGACCCACCATCACCGGGAATCACTCACCTTCCTCCCTCTTGCACACTCACATATGCCTTAATCTCTCGGTTAAAACTCCTCACTGCATTTATAGTAGCATTCCTCCAACGCTGCACATTTCAAACACCTTCCACGAGGCAGCTGTCAGCCTTATCATACGCTCTTTTCCAGAAACATAAATGAAACATACGTATATACCCAAGTCTTTTTTTCATAGATCCTGTAAAACATACAAAACATACACCTAGTTCAGAGATGATGATGATGATAATAATAATGATAATAATGATAATGATAATAATAATAATAATAATAATAATAATAATAATAATAATATTATTAATGATAATGATGATAAATAGTTTCCGCAGTGCAGGAAATATGGAGAAAATATATGCGACATAAACATTTGGACTGTGGGACAAGGGTTTGGAGGAGTGGAAAAGCATTATGTATTATTAGTACTGTATATCTGTGTCCTGTTGGTGTATATCTGTGTCCTGTTGGTGTATATCTGTGTCCTGTTGGTGTATATATGTGTACTGTTGGTGTATATATGAGTACTGTTGATGTGTATTTATAATGCGGTAGAGAGGGTTCGTAGGTCATGTAACGTCATTATTGTAGACTGGTAACATGTATACATTGGGTAACGACATGTGTAGTCTAAGACTGCTGCCAGGTACATAGACACATATGACGTAGACCTGTTTAGCCTTGTATGTGTGAACACTGGCTGACCACATCGTATGTAAACATTGTTTAGACATTATGACCTGGTATACAAACACGGCACAGGCATGTGTATAGTCAGGTGTACAAACGTTATGCATTTCACAACGTTTCCAATCAGACAATGTTGCCAGGTATGTAATCATTCTGTAGACGTGATGAATTGGGTTCTGACAGCGTTGCCAGACATGTAACCATTCTGTACGCATGATAAGTGAGGACAGACAGCGTTGCCAGACATGTAAACTTTCTGTACGCATGATAAGTGAGGACAGACAGCGTTGCCAGACATGTAAACTTTCTGTACGCATGATAAGTGAGGACAGACAGCGTTACCAGACATGTAAACATAATATAGACATTACAAGTGAGGACAGACAAGTGTTGCCAGGTATGCAAACATTCTATACACCTAACAAATGAAGGTCATACATTATTACCAAGTACGTTGTTCACTGAGACCATTTTGTCCTCTGAGTAATAGAGTGACCAGGACTTTTTACACTGCAAATTTTCCTGCGGTGAGCACGACGCGTGAGTCAGGTCTAACGTTGGGAAATTCCTTCATCGGAAAAATAACGTTAAAGAGATGGTGTCCCACATGGATTACTGTAGAGATGTTATTACACACACACACACACACACACACACACACACACACACACACACACACGCTTACACACACACACACACACACACACACACACACACACACACACACACACACACACACACACACACACACACACACACACGCTTACACGCATACACACACACTTCCCCTGAGGAAGTTTTTAATTTATCTCTGAGAATATTTAATGTCTTTAAAATTTTCACTTCACTAAAGAATTATGTTGTTGTTGGAGTGAGCGAGGAAGGCCATGTAATGCACGAGCGGTTTAGGGGTTCGAAATGAAGGGATGTATACTCAGTGAGTAGAAGAAAGGGTTCGAGTGTACGATCCGGTTTTTTTAATCGAACGAATTTTAGGTAATACTGTAAACTTTTAGGTAATATTTTAGGTAAATCTACGAACTTTTAGGTAATTTTTAGGTAATACGAACTTTTAGATAATCTAATGTTTTAGGTAATACTACGAACTTTAAGGTAATATTTTAGGTAATACCACGAACGTTTAGGTAATATTTTAAGTAATATGATCATACATTCAGAAACGTTATTGTGAATTAGGTCAAATATTGTCGGAGAGGAAGAGTTATTGATTTCAGGGTAAGAACCATCTATGTCGGTAGGTTCAGGTGTACGCCAGGGACAGTACTCAGGTGTGGTGTGCCCAGCTGGTTAGGTCAGGTCTGATGCTCAGGTGTAATGCTAAGGTGTGGTGCTCAGGTGTTAGCTAAGGTGTGGTGCTCAGGTGTTAGCTAAGGTGTGGTGCTCAGGTGTAATGCCAAGGTGTGGTACTCAGGTGTAATGCCAAGGTGTGGTGCTCAGGTGTAATGCCAAGGTGTGGTGCTCAGGTGTAATGCCAAGTTGTGGTGCTCAGGTGTAATGCCAAGGTGTGGTGCTCAGGTGTAATGCCAAGGTGTGGTGCTCAAGTGTAATGCCAAGGTGTGGTGCTCAAGTGTAATGCCAAGGTGTGGTGCTCAGGTGTAATGCCAAGTTGTGGTGCTCAGGTGTAATGCCAAGGTGTGGTGCTCAAGTGTAATGCCAAGGTGTGGTGCTCAGGTGTAATGCCAAGGTGTGGTGCTCAGGTGTAATGCCAAGGTGTGGTGCTCAGGTGTAATGCCAAGGTGTGGTGCTCAGGTGTAATGCCAAGGTGTGGTGCTCAGGTGTAATGCCAAGTTGTGGTGCTCAGGTGTAATGCCAAGTTGTGGTGCTCAGGTGTAATGCCAAGGTGTGGTGCTCAGGTGTAATGCCAAGGTGTGGTACTCAGGTGTAATGCCAAGTTGTGGTGCTCAGGTGTAATGCCAAGGTGTGGTGCTCAGGTGTAATGCCAAGGTGTGGTGCTCAAGTGTAATGCCAAGGTGTGGTGCTCAAGTGTAATGCCAAGGTGTGGTGCTCAGGTGTAATGCCAAGTTGTGGTGCTCAGGTGTAATGCCAAGTTGTGGTGCTCAGGTGTAATGCCAAGGTGTGGTGCTCAGGTGTAATGCCAAGGTGTGGTGCTCAAGTGTAATGCCAAGGTGTGGTGCTCAAGTGTAATGCCAAGGTGTGGTGCTCAGGTGTAATGCCAAGTTGTGGTGCTCAGGTGTGACTTCTATTTGCTGTGTGCTCATGTGCTCATGTGTGGTGTGTTCAGGTGCAGGGTCAGGCGTATGCTCAGGTATTGCTCAGGTGTGTTGTGTTCACTGTAGTGGTCAGGTGTATTCTCAGGTACTGCTCAGATGTGTTTTGCACACTGTAGTGGTCAGGTGTATGCCCAGGTACTGCTCAGGTGTGTTGTGTCCACTGTAGTGGTCAGGTGTACGCTCAGGTGTTGTGCTAAGCATAATGTTTGAGTAAGGACGAGACAGGAGATCTTAGCTTAAGGACGAGACACTGACCTGCCACAGTGGCGTTGGTGTGGTGCAGCGAGGGCTGGTCACCCTCCCTTACAACGTAGACCAGCCAGCACCGACGTCGCTCCTCTCTTGTCTTGTTGTAAGCTACTCTTCCTGGTATGTAGGGTGGGTGGGGCGTGCCACGGCCTGGCCAGGATGGATACCTCATGAGTGAGTACCATGTATGCACACGAAGGGATGACAGGCTCAAATATTTCAGAGTAAATACCATACGTGGACCAGGGGGGGAGAGTGGAGCTTCCTCTCCCACACAGCCCCCGACGCCAGCATTCCATATCTCTCTTCAGTGGAGGAAGAAAAAAAAAGAGGAAAAGACAAAAAGAAAAAAGAAAGAGCAACAAACAATGGTGAAAAAGTTGGGGAGCCCGAGGGAACGATGGAATCAACAAGAGAAGAAAAACTCTGGCGGGCTGTGTGTGTGTGTGTGTGTGTGTGTGTGTGTGTGTGTGTGTGTGTGTGTGTGTGCAACATTCAACCACCGGCAAGTTTCAGGAAACGATCGATCGATGAAGCCAAGTTTCGCGGATACCGGGCCTGGGTGAGGTAGGACCCTTGAGGGGAGGAAAGTGAGGAGGACGAGAGAGAGAGAGAGAGAGAGAGAGAGAGAGAGAGAGAGAGAGAGAGAGAGAGAGAGAGAGAGAGAGAGAGAGAGAGAAGATAGATAAGGAGGGTGTGTGGTGGTAGTACTAGCAGTAGACGCTGATCGTCCCTCACACCCTGAGTCTTCCCTCCCTCCCCCGCGATGCATGAGGGACTACACACTACACGCGCCTCCTGGTCACCATGTGCAGTGCTACTCTCATCCCCCGTCAGTCTACTGTCTCCGTATTTCCAGGCTGTTGTGAGGGATGTTCCAGGGGGTATCATGTGTCACAGCCTGGAATCACAGACACATCTGTCATCTAGGGTAGCCGCTCACGCGCCATCCCCGGGCGGGAGGGGCTAATAGCATCGTTCAAGAGGGACGTTTTAACATAGCTTCGCTAAAGCATCAGTCGCGTGAATGACGCGTTACGATTGTCACACCTGGTCCATGATGTAGTGTGTGTGTGTGTGTGTGTGTGTGTGTGTGTTGGGGACGTGGGAAAACACTACCGAAGCTGGATCTTGAGGAACGCATTACGTGATGGTACGAGCAGATTAGATAGATAGATAAATAGAGATAATTGAGAGAGAGAGAGAGAGAGAGAGAGAGAGAGAGAGAGAGAGAGAGAGAGAGAGAGAGAGAGAGAGAGAGAGAGAGCACCGTGTTGTTGGGCACGATCTGCTCGAGGTTACACTGCGAGTTCGGCGAGGTTGTCTCGTCTTCAGTTGACGGAACAGATAACAATCTCGTCAGAGAACTTTACACTTGCCAGGAGTCCTTCCTGCCCCTGCTGCTTGATGTAGCGCAGTGAAGCTTTAGGAGCACCAGGAAACGATGTCCAGTGGTTGTATGATGATAACAGTAATTATAAGAATAATATTGATAATGTTAGTGATATATAATGATAAGGATAATTCTGGTAATGATAATAATGATTATGATATTGATAATAATTCTAATGGTTATGATATATATAGGTTTTAGAGGAAGTGGAAAACTTGTCTTTTTAAAAGTGGCAGATCATAATTGTTTGGAAAGACATGAGAAGGTAGAGCGTTGCAAAGCTTGGAGGTGTAGGGAAAGAAGCAGTGATCAGAACGGTCCATCCTCGAGTTGCTGTTGATCACACAGTAATCACGTGACGCAGCAGCCTGCCAAGGGTTGCGTGGTCTACCTAGCGGTGGGGGGTGCACAAGCAGCCAGCTCTCGGGAGCAAAAGCCAAAGTGATAGCAATAGAAGAGGGAAAGTGAATCAACATTGTAGCATAGGGCGAGAGGGTCAAGTTGTGAGGTAAATCTGTGAGTTAATATGTCGGTCTGCTTAGACGCAGCTCTGACCT
Source organism: Panulirus ornatus (assembly GCF_036320965.1). Classification (NCBI taxonomy): domain Eukaryota; kingdom Metazoa; phylum Arthropoda; class Malacostraca; order Decapoda; family Palinuridae; genus Panulirus; species Panulirus ornatus. Next base: position 25,369,154 of record NC_092229.1, on the reverse strand, counting down.
GTAAGGATGCAGAGCTAGAACCACCTCAGACATTAGAGCAGTACTCCATACAAGGACGGATAAATCCTATATATAAACGGAGCAACTTTCAGTAAAAATGAAATTTAATAAACATCTGAAAAGGACTCTCATTTCTCAGAGGCAGACTTAGGTATTTCAGTCAGTGAAGTTTCCAAGATGATTTAAAGTACAATAGATTCCTTAGAATTATGGTTTACTTTCTGTTACTTTTGAGGGGTTGTGGTTGCTAAACGGCCGGGGAATGTTGTGATTGCTCTCGTATATGTAGTTTGTAATTTTATTTTCGCTTTTGAAACGATGATGACCAGGCAGGTGAAGAGTAATTTAAGATAGAGTGGATGAATAGAGAATGCTCGTACATTCATCCTGTGGCCTCACACTGGTGTCCGTGAGTGTTCTGATGGCATATAGGCCTTAATGTTTGAGGTGTAAGGAGTGGCAGTCATGTGTGGTGTGTATGATGTCTAGTTTGGTGGTTGTTATGATGAGTGGGAATGATTGGTTGTTCGGGGTTATGGAGGGATGTAGGTTGTCTGTTAGGGTTGTGAGGGTAATGATGGATTTCTGCAGAGTCTCTGTGCTCCCAGGGATACAGCCTCGCCAAAGGTGAATTTTCATTCGCAGCGTAACCTTGAGCAGGCGGAGTCTAAAACACACACACACACACACACACACATATATATATATATATATATATATATATATATATATATATATATATATATATATATATATATATATATATACAGTATGTATTGATGGATACATACAAATATACACAAATGGATACTTACATACATAGATTGAATATTGCTGTTCATGTTTCATTTAGAAGGGAAATATTTGATCGATATTGGTGCCAAATTCAGGAGCTTAAGATGACAGAATATTGTCGTATTTCAACTTGATATTCACATGTCGGGAAGGTGTGGAGGGACGGTGTGAAGCCTCTGGACAAGACTGCCAAGTGTCTGGCAAATGATGTTTGGTCGTCACTCACGCAGGAACCTGGTGCATTGTATTCTTAGTCGAGTGTGTCTTTCTGTCACTCTTGTTCTGCGTCGCCGTCTGTGTCGGCTCCAGACGTGTAGGAACCTTTTCCCCGCTACTTGTGTCTAGTTCCACTGTGCCCCCCCAGGTGTCTCGAAGACCATTATCCAGGTCGTCGTGCGAGGCCTTGATGGTTTTCCGATGTGGCGCTGAGGAACGATGTCCAAAATGTCATCAGCTGATTAAGGAGGCTGTAGTTAGGCCAGCGGAACGGCCTACTTATAATGATTAAGGATCCGAGGGAAGCCGTCACTTCTACCCCCCTTAATGACTATCCCGTCACGACCTCCCGTTACAAGTAACGCGTCACGACTACCTGTTACGACGGAATGGTCACCGGTTACGACCACCCCGTCACGACTGTTGTAATGAACACCCGTCACTACCACCCGTAACTGTAATACTTCAGAGTTACATTGAGTTACACAGACCCAAGGTCTAAGCGAAGTGATCTGGCCTTAACGCTGAGAAACAAGCCCTCATGCAAGCAGTAGAAGAAAAGGGTAGCAATGCAAAGGCTCGCTCCCCGCCCTCCACGCCCTCCGGCACACGATGGCAGGAAAACTGGTAGAAAAAATACCTTGCAGGATTAATAAGCCAGAAGGAAATCTTTATAAGAAAGTAATAAGGTAGAATGAACATGAATATGTCATGCATGCCATCAACAATGGCATGTATCCCTTCACTTCTTGTTATAAAGACAATATTAAGGATAAACTGGAGCTCCAGCCTCTCGACTTACCATGCCTGTATTATTCCTGATGTTGAAGAATGATACAATAATTCTAAATTACTCTCTCACATCAGGTGACATGGGTTGATCAATGTTAGTACGATACCTCAACATGGCCAGGTAGAGATCAGTGTTGAGAAGGAAGCATGATATACCACTATGTTATGATGACTGATGAATTATTCAACACACGAGAGTGACCAGTGATGATCATGAAGAATTTTGAGGATATTAAGAGTGTTGCTTGCTCTGACCAGCCTTTTCCGGGAGCTTATTCCATGCATCAATAATGCCGTTGGTTATTTAGCCGTACATCAATATCGTTAATATAAATAAAGAAAAGTATAGGCCCAAGTACGGATCCCTGGCGGACTCCACTAGTAACGGGTGACCACAGTGATGATTCTCCATTCATTACGACCCTCTGCTTCCTGCTACGTAACCAGGCTTTTATCCAATTTCCTATGCAGCCACTAATCTGGTGGGGTGGGGTGGGGATTCGATCTGACCTCCCTTGGGTAGTATGTAATGTGACCCGACCTGACCTCATCCGCCTGTTTGATGTGGTCAACACACCGATCTCTGCAGGGTCTGAACATAATTTTCCCCCTGTAGTTGTAAGGCATATTGATCTACTGAGTCGCATTGCTACGAGTTCCGTCCCTGTGTTATTGAGGTGGATGCCGTCCTTGATGTGTATAGTTCCTTGTCTTTCATGAAATCGAACCAAGGGTCTAAAAAACGGATGTTAGTATACCTACACGAGCGTTTCAGTCTCTCATTCACAGTACAGCACGGTGCTCCGTCAAGTGCAACACACGCCTGGGAGAAAGAAACTCTCGTGAATTACACTTGTGGTTTCTATGGCTTTTTGACCTAAGAACACTTACACCAAGATGACGTTTAGCGTTTTAACCTAGTGCCTGTGTTCCTTGAGGACTTTTCTAACAGGCTGATGACAGCTGTGTTCGTCTCATAGTCTCAGGAAATCTAAGAAGTTATCACTTCTGTATATAGGTACTGGACAGCACTGGGCCTCCATACCTGATACATCTATGTGCTGCAGGGAGAAGTCTCGATCCTTTGCTCTTATTGCTGGTTGGTTATACAGGAACGTTGGTTTCGGTCACAGGCGTTTCAGATGTTTGATAGATCTCCAGAAATCCTGGAAGGTGCTGCTAGCATTACGTGTAGGTACTGGAGAGTTGGTGGTGGGTTTCCAGAACTAGGGCGGTTCTGGGCTGGAGAGAAACCTCGTTCCCCTGCACTGATTATTTCTGGCCATACAGGAGCGCTGGCATTTGGCTCTGTTCGTTTCAGCCTTTTAATTTAATTCTTTTCTGATTTCCGTTTTCGCGTGTGGCCGGAAACAACAAATATCGGTTCCTGTGGCTGACTGTAAACTAATGTCCTGTGTCCGAATTGTTGGTCGGGTGGTCTTCCCCGGGGTAGGTAGGCTGGTGTGGTGTGGTGGTTGATGCAGGGCGGTAGGTAGCTGTGTGGTGTTTGATGTGGTGGAGCTTGTGCATGGTGCACTATGTGGCATAATGTGCTGCCGTGTGGTGCAGTATGATGGTACTGTATGGTGTTGTGTAGTGTTACCTGATGTGTTGCTGTGTTGGTACGGTTTGATGGTATGTTGTGTAGTCAGTGCTGTGTGGTCTGGCTTGGAGTGCTGTCGTATGGTGTGGCGTGTGTGCGAGGTGATGTGGTTTAATGCCATGTGGTCTGGTGTGGTTTGTTGAGGTGTGGTACACCGCACGAGAAGCCACACCCTCCATGGGCCACGCCCTCTCCAGTACACCCTGGCCACACCCTCGTTCCTGGCCACACCCTCTCATATCCTTACTTATTGTGCAGTACGCGTCTCTACTACACCACACCTTCCCGTATACCTCCTCTGCCACCCTTGTCCACACCATCTTTGCCACACCGTCTCTGCCTTATCATAACCCTCGCCACACCTTCCCTGCCACATCTTAGCACACCGTATGGCCCACCCTTCATGATACACTCACACCACACCCAACACCCTGTGAGTTACACTCATGTAGGCTTCCATCGTTTCTTTCCCAAAAGATCCCTCTTCCTCCCCTTGTGTACGACGGTACGACGCTTGAGCACGAATGTACGACCCTTGAGCACGACGTTGCGACCCTTGAGCACGACGGTACGACCCTTGAACACGACGGCACGACCCCTGAGCACGACGGTGCGACCCTTGAGGACGACGGTACGACCCTTGAACACGACGGCACGACCCTTGAGCACGACGGTGCGACCCTTGAGGACGACGGTACGACCCTTGAGCACGACGGTACTACCCTTGGGTAAGATGGGTGGTATCGTCATGCTCAAGAGTCAGACTCAAGGGTCGTATTGTCTGCTCGAGGATCGTACCTTCGTGCTCGAGGGTCGCACCGTCGTGCTCGAGAGTCGTACCTTCGTGCTCGAGGGTCGTTTCGTCGCGTTCGAGGGTCGTTTCGTCGTGCTCGAGGGTCGTTCTCTCGTGTTCGAGGGTCGTACCGTCGTGCTCGAGGGTCGTTCTCTCGTGTTCGAGGGTCGTACCGTCGTGTAAACGTGCTATGTCCTTGTGTTCAGACATTCACGTTCGGAGTACTGCTGAACATTTGTTATAGGTATAAGACCGCTCGACCCCCGGGGCTTTACCTCGATGAGGCAACACGACACCTCGAGCCTTACCTCCTGGATCAATACAACTCATAAAGTAAGATCATGTGTCATGCTGGGGAGATCAGTACTACACATTCCCTTTGTGAGGCTTGGATTGCTGGCCCCCTGGGACTCCTCCCTGACCAGGAGAGCCAATCACAGTCCCCTCACTGGGCTAGGATGGCTCAGATTAGTCTCCTCACTGGGCTAGGATGACTGAGATCAATCGCTTCACTGAGCTAGGATCAGTCTCCTCACTGGGCTGTGATGACTGACATCATTCTCTTCACTGGGCTAGGATGGCTTAGATCAGTCTCCTCATTAGGCTAGGATGACTGAGATCAGTCGCTTCACTGGGATAGGATGACTGAGATCAGTCGCTTCACTGGGATAGGATGACTGAGATCAGTCACTTCACTGGGATAGGATGACTGAGATCAGTCGCTTCACTGGGCTAGGATGACTGAGATCAGTCGCTTCATTGGGCTAGGGTGACTGAAGATGAGTCTCCTGACTGGGCTAGGATGACTGAGATCAGTCGCTTCATTGGGCTAGGATGACTGAGATCAGTCGCTTCATTGGGCTAGGGTGACTGAAGATGAGTCTCCTGACTGGGCTAGGATGACTGAGATCAATCGCTTCATTGGGCTAGGATGACTGACATCAGTCGCTTCATTGGGCTAGGGTGACTGAAGATGAGTCTCCTGACTGGGCTAGGATGACTGAGATCAGTCGCTTCATTGGGCTAGGATGACTGAGATCAGTCGCTTCATTGGGCTAGGGTGACTGAAGATGAGTCTCCTGACTGGGCTAGGATGACTGAGATCAATCGCTTCATTGGGCTAGGATGACTGACATCAGTCGCTTCATTGGGCTAGGGTGACTGAAGATGAGTCTCCTGACTGGGCTAGGATGACTGAGATCAGTCGCTTCATTGGGCTAGGATGACTGAGATCAGTCGCTTCATTGGGCTAGGGTGACTGAAGATGAGTCTCCTGACTGGGCTAGGATGACTGAGATCAGTCGCTTCATTGGGCTAGGATGACTGAGATCAGTCGCTTCACTGGGATAGGATGACTGAGATCAGTCACTTCACTGGGATAGGATGACTGAGATCAGTCGCTTCACTGGGCTAGGATGACTGAGATCAATCGCTTCACTGGGTTAGGATGACTGAGATCAGTCACTTCACTGGGATAGGATGACTGAGATCAATCGCTTCATTGGGCTAGGATGACTGAGATCAGTCGCTTCATTGGGCTAGGGTGACTGAAGATGAGTCTCCTGACTGGGCTAGGATGACTGAGATCAGTCGCTTCATTGGGCTAGGATGACTGAGATCAGTCGCTTCATTGGGCTAGGATGACTGAGATCAGTCGCTTGATTGGGCTAGGATGGCTCAGCTCTTGGTGACATATCCTCGTCGTGGGGTTTCTTGATCTCTATGTCTACTGTAGGACAGGAGGAGCTGAGAGAGCAGAGGGTCTGTACTCTTCGTTTCCCTACGGTGATGGAGGATAGTGAGGGGCGTGGAGGGGTTGTGGTGGTGTTGATGGGGAGGTTGGTGGTGGTATGTGTGTGTGTGGGGGGGGGGGGGGGGGATCGACGGGTGAGGGTGGAGAGGTGGAGTTGGTCCAGTAGCCAGCCATCCTGCACGCCTCACCTTTAATGTAGAAAATGCATTTGTTCTGTTGCCGTTTCCAGTTCTTCGGGTGAGCACGTCAGTAACAGTGGAGTACAGAGGTGTTGCTCCTGTTATCTATTATCCTTGTTATGTCTCCGGCTTGGTTCACAGATGGCGTGTAGAGTAACTGCAAGAGGAGAAAAAAATCTCCCTGCACCAAATGTCTCTCCAAATGCCTGTCGCGTTGCGTGACGCTTTTATGGAATTTGCTGTTCTGGGTTTTATCATACGAGAGACATGAACAGAGATACTAGTAAATACATTTGCTTGATTACCTTAATGTGGATGTGTAACATGTTATGTTTCCGGAGCTAAGGTAGCTTGTTTCTCGTAAGTTTTCATATACAAACTGGATCTTAACTCTAGCTATACTGGATCTGGCTTTAGCTATACTGGATCTGACTTTAGCTATACTGGATCTGACTTTAGCTATACTGGATCTGACTCTAGCTATACTGGATCTGGCTTTAGCTATACTGGATCTGGCTTTAGCTATACTGGATCTGACTTTAGCTATACTGGATCTGACTTTAGCTATACTGGATCTGACTCTAGTTTATGTCTAGTCTAATTCGTGGGCAGGTATTTGCTGTTGGTGTAGGTCCCGTACCCTGGCTCTCGCCGCCTGCGGCACTAGCTAGTTTTACCAGTAACAACTATAACATTTTTCGTCGGTTTAGTGCATCGTTGATGCTGAAACCTATTATCAACAGCCAGAACATTTTCCTACTGGCGTAGAAACATGAGAGGAAATAAGCGCCTTCTGTACTGATATTCACAACAGTTGATCCCTCATGTCCCCTACCTCTTGATGGCGGGAAAATATTGTAAACATAAGCGGCGTTGTTACAGTCACCTCGGGATGGGGTTTAGTATTTATTCCCTACCGTCTTCGCTGGTACTGCTCTAGTTTTATTCCTTGGCTGTAGCCAAGTGATAAAGGTGCAAGTGATAGAGAGTGTCGCCATTAGAGGGATGGAATGGTCGAACTGTAGAGAGGACGATGACGGAGACAGTTGTCCGCCCTCACATGAGTATTGCCTGCCCTTTGTGCCTCAGCGTAACGTAGTGTTATACCCCCGGACAGCGACAGTCACGCACATACGTGGTCACATTGCTTGATATCCACCCTATTGTGTCGGTCACTTTTTCTCTATATATCATCTGGAGCTTTGTCAGTCTCGTCTTTTCATCTTCTGACGACCAAAATACGGGTTAAGCTGCCGCCCTGCACCGCTCTAACCCCTTCCTCACTTGACCCATTCCCCTCTGTCCCCACCTTACTCACTTCTGTAACTTGTCTTAATTCCTTTCATAGTTGCAGCAGTATCTTCCCCACCAGCCTCAACCACTCTCCCCCCCTCTCCAGACTCCTCCATATTTGCCCTTTCCCCTTCCCTTACTCAATTTGTCTTCTACAACTTTCTTCTAAGCTGATTTAATTCCATCCCTAGCCTCTCAGGTCCCTCTCCAGCTGTCCAGCTCCTCTTTAGTTGTCGAGACTCCCTCTCACTCTCCATCTCAGGCTGCTCCAACGCCCTTCCACGGTGTCCAGTTCCATTCCCTGTTGCCTTAATAACCTCTCTAGCTACCCAACCCCTTCCCTAGCTCTTGGAATCCCTTCTTTAGATTCACCCCTTGGTATCTAGCAGCTCCGTCACCTTTTGTAGATGTTCAAGCCGCCTTTCTACCCGAGCTGTCTGTTTCGAACTCACAAGTCCACCTTAATTTTCTTCAGACCCTTTTATAGCAGCCTTAGTCCCCTCTATCTGCCAATCCTCCCGTCTCTTTTTGTGTCTGTCTTCTCTAACCCCTTCTTCAGCTGCCTCAGTCCTCTCCCTAGTAGTTCTGCCGCCTCTATAACTGACCCAGTCTTCTCTTCAGCTGCCACAACTTGCTCTGTAGGTGCCTGAACCCCGTTCCTACCAGCCTGAGCCTCCCTCCTATAATCATAGCCCCCACCTTCCCTTGTAACTACCTGCAGCTCTTCTTTAGTATTACCAGCCCTTCCTCCAGCTGCCCCATCCTCTCTAGTGGACATAATCTTCTCTTAAGCTTCCACAACTTTTTCTCAAGCTGCCCTGACCCGACTTTTATCAAGCCCTTCTCAAGCAACCCCTACTTTCTTTCAAGCCACGACTTTCTATCAGGCTGCCTCAATTCCCTTCCCTTGCCCATCGTGTCCGTCACAATGACCTGTAGCTGCATCAGACGCCTTTTATCTCATCTTTCCTGATCTCCTGTAGTTACCTCAACTCCTCTCTAGATACTTAACTGTTCCATGTGATGCACCCATCTCCCGTTCTAGCTACTAACTCTTCCCTGAAGCTGCCCCAACCATTCCTTAAAGCTACCCTCACTACCTTTCCTGGCTACAGTAACTCCCTCTTCTTCCCTAACCTTCCCTATCTATCTTTCCTAACTCATTTCTTCAGCTACCCTAACCTGTCTCTCTGACTAAAGCTTCTCTAAATCTCCCCTGTAGCTACACTAAGCTCCCTTTCTGGCTTCTCTAACTGCCCTCTCCAGCTTCCCACACCTCCCCACAGTGTAGCTACTCTAGCTCCCTTTCGTCGCTACACCGTAACTTTTCCTTCTGTCTACCCTAACCCACTTCTGTCGAGTTACCGTAACCCTCCTTTCTAGCTGCTTTAACCTTCCTCCTTAGATTTACCCCAAGTTTTTTTATCTTGTTTCCCCTGACCTTCATTTCCAGCTACCATAATCTTCCTTAACCTTCCCTTCTTGCTCCCTTAATCTTCCTTTCTAGCCACCCTAATCCTCTATACTAGTAACCCCTCTCCTCTTTTCTAGTTACTCTAAATGATCTCCTCGTTGCCCTGATCCGTCTCTTAACATCCACAGAAACATCTCAGGCAGGCAGGGCTGCCTCTGTTCTCACTGCCTTAGCCACTTCACCACCCACCACGTGCTCCTGCTGAGGTAACCCAGTCCTCTCTCTGGTTACCTTAAATCTTTCTCTCTCCTCTCTCTCTCTCCTCTCTCTCACCTCTCTCTCTCCTCTCTCTCTCCTCTCTCTCTCCTCTCTCTCTCTCTCTCCTCTCTCTCTCTCTCTCTCTCTCTCTCTCTCTCTCTCTCTCTCTCTCTCTCTCTCTCTCTCTCTCTCTCTCCTGATCTGTTGTCTAGATCTTCCTCTCTCTAGCTTTCTAGCTTCCTTGACTCATTTTGATGCTGTCTCATCATCTATGACTTCCTCACCTTCCTCCGTCGCAGCTCCCTCCCTCTCTCTTTGATCTGTCGTAGTCATCCCTCTCGTAGTCCCATCCCCTGCCTGGCTATCCCGACCTTTTCTCTAGCCACCAGAGACCCCTCCCCCGTCTAGCAGCCATATATCATCTCTGCCTGCTTCTCACTTCTCTGTGCCTCCCCTAAATCCCCGTTATCTGCCGTAAGTCCTCTCTCGTCACCTCAAGTTCTCCCTAGTAGCTCTATACCTTCCCTGTCTCCCTATTCCTGTTCTGTCCACGTTCTAGCTGTGGTATCCTTATCTAAGTCGCATTCGTTTCTTCGTCAAACGCTCCTGTCCATACGCTAACCATCTCAAGACACATCATTGTCCCACTCGCTGGTCAGCGCCTCTAGATCACTCATCTTCGTCCCGTTACGAGTTTTAAGGCAGCTCTCCAGCCACCCTGGAATCCTCTCTAGCCAAAGGAACCTTTTGGGTAACCGCCCCAACCCTCTCTCTAGCATCACTGAACCTCTCTGTAGCTACAGCTGCTTCCAACTTCGTTTGTTGACTCTGTAGTCTTTTCTGTATCTGCCTCATCTCCCGTCCCTCTCCCCAGCCTCCCTCTGTGGCCGTCTCACTTTTCCTTTGTGAATGGCTCTCTTCCCTTCTGTAGCCACCCTGCCCCTCTATAGCCTCCTAACCTCCCCCTGTAGCCTCCTAACCTTCCTCTGTAGCCGCCTTACCCCTCTGTAGCCTTCTAACCTCCCTCTATAGTCTCCTAACCTCCCTCTGTATCCTCCTAATCTCCCTCTGTAGCCTCCTTACCTCCCTGTGTATCCTCCTAATCTCCCTTTGTAGCCTCCTTACCTCCCTCTGTATCCTCCTAATCTCCCTCTGTAGCTTCCTGACCTCCCTCTGTAGCCTCCTAACCTCCCTCTGTATCCTCCTAATCTCCCTTTGTAGCTTCCTGACCTCCCTCTGTAGCCTCCTTACCTCCCTCTGTATCCTCCTAATCTCCCTTTGTAGCTTCCTGACCTCCCTCTGTAGCCTCGTAATCTCCCTCTGTATCCTCCTAATCTCCCTCTGTAGCCTCCTTACCTCCCTCTGTATCCTCCTAATCTCCCTCTGTCGCTTCCTGACCTCCCTCTGTAGCCTCCTAACCTCCCCCTGTAGCCTTCTCATCTCTCTCTGTAGCCTCCTAACCTCCCCCTGTATCCTCCTAATCTCCCTCTGTAGCCTCCTTACCTCCCTCTGTATCCTCCTAATCACCCTCTGTCGCTTCCTGACCTCCCTCTGTAGCCTCCTAACCTCCCCCTGTAGCCTTCTCATCTCTCTCTGTAGCCTCCTAACCTCCCTCTGTAGCTGTTTCTCTTTCCTCTGTAGCCTCCTAACCTCCCTCTGTAGCTGTTTCTCTTTCCTCTGTAGCCGCCTCAGCCCTTCCTCCCCGTGGCGGCCTCTGCCCCCACATTTGATAGTGCCCCATCCATCTGCAGGCACCTCACCCCATTCTGTAGCTGCCTCACTCCACTCTGTAGCCCCCTCCCCACTCCACTCCACTCTGTAGTGGCTGCATGAAATCTGTGATGCCAGAATCATGTAAATACAATTATTTACCGTTTCAATGTCATTTCATGTAAATGACATTACCGTATGATACAATACCTGATTCTATATACACAAAATTTATTATTTAGATGCCAGAGTTCAACAGTTCTAGCATTACGTGATATGACAAAGGCAGAATGCTTATCAGTTGTGATTATATGATTATAATGCCAGATTATATATATATATAAAAGATTTCATGATGTACCGTTTCGGTAGGCACATTCTTAAAAATGTTTTTTCCTCTTTGTACCGAGCTAATGGAACGAGAGATTAACATGTCGAACCTAAAAGTCGCTGTATTCCTTTTTTGTACATTAGATACTGTGTTGAAGTTAATGTATTTACTATATATCATCAAAATACTTAGAATCATCCCAGATATAAATGTTTACAAGTTAATGCTAGAATATATATACATATATATATATATATATATATATATATATATATATATATATATATATATATATATATATATATATATATATATATATATATATATATATATATATGTATAAGTAGGAGAGATGGCTAGAGAGCGTTATTGGATTACGTGTTAATTGACAGGCGCGCGAAAGAGAGACTTTTGGATGTTAATGTGCTGAGAGGTGCAACTGGAGGGATGTCTGATCATTATCTTGTGGCGGCGAAGGTGAAGATTTGTAGAGGTTTTCAGAAAAGAAGAGAGAATGTTGTTGTGAAGAGAGTGGTGAGAGTAAGTGAGCTTGGGAAGGAGACTTGAGTGAGGCAGTACCAGGAGAGACTGAGTACAGAATGGAAAAAGGTGAGAACAAAGGAGGTAAGGGGAGTGGGGGAGGAATGGGATGTATTTAGGGAAGCAGTGATGGCTTGCGCAAAAGATGCTTGTGGCATGAGAAGCGTGGGAGGTGGGCAGATTAGAAAGGGTAGTAAGTGGTGGGATGAAGAAGTAAGATTATTAGTGAAAGAGAAGAGAGAGGCATTTGGACGATTTTTGCAGGGAAAAATGCAAATGAGTGGGAGATGTATAAAAGAAAGAGGCAGGAGGTCAAGCAAAAAGGTGCAAGAGGTGAAAAAGAGGGCAAATGAGAGTTGGGGTGAGAGAGTATCATTAAATTTTAGGGAGAATAAAGAGATGTTTTGGAAGGAGGTAAATAAAGTGCGTAAGACAAGGGAGCAAGTGGGAACTTCAGTGATGGGGGCTAATGGGGAGGTGATAACAAGTAATGGTGATGTGAGAAGGAGATGGAGTGAGTATTTTGAAGGTTTGTTGAATGTGTTTGATGATAGAGTGGCAGATGTAGGGTGTTTTGGTCGGGGTGGTATGCAAAGTGAGAGGGTTAGGGAAAATGATTTGGTAAACAGAGAAGAGGTAGTAAAAGCTTTGCGGAAGATGAGAGCCGGCAAGGCAGCGGGTTTGGATGGTATTGCAGTGGAATTTATCAAAAAAGGGGGTGACTGTATTGTTGACTGGTTGGTAAGGTTATTTAATGTATGTATGATTCATGGTGAGGTGCCTGAGGATTGGCGGAATGCTTGCATAGTGCCATTGTACAAAGGCAAAGGGGATAAGAGTGAGGGCTCAAATTACAGAGGTATAAGTTTGTTGAGTATTCCTGGTAAATTATATGGGAGGGTATTGATTGAGAGGGTGAAGGCATGTACAGAGCATCAGATTGGGGAAGAACAGTGTGGTTTCAGAAGTGGTAGAGAATGTGTGGATCAGGTGTTTGCTTTGAAGAATGTATGTGAGAAATACTTAGAAAAGCAAATGGATTTGTATGTAGCATTTATGGATCTGGAGAAGGCATATGATAGAGTTGATAGAGATGCTCTATAGAGGTTATTAAGAATATATGGTGTGGGAGGCAAGTTGTTAGAAGCAGTGAAAAGTTTTTATCGAGGATGTAAGGCATGTGTACGTGTAGGAAGAGAGGAAAGTGAATGGTTCTCAGTGAATGTAGGTTTACGGCAGGGGTGTGTGATGTCTCCATGGTTGTTTAATTTGTTTATGGATGGGGTTGTTAGGGGGGTGAATGCAAGAGTTTTGGAAAGAGGGGCAAGTATGCAGTCTGTTGGGGATGAGAGAGCTTGGGAAGTGAGTCAGTTGTTGTTCGCTGATGATACAGCGCTGGTGGCTGATTCATGTGAGAAACTGCAGAAGCTGGTGACTGAGTTTGATAAAGTGTGTGAAAGAAGAAAGTTAAGAGTAAATGTGAATAAGAGCAAGGTTATTAGGTACAGTAGGGTTGAGGGTCAAGTCAATTTGGAGGTAAGTTTGAATGGAGAAAAACTGGAGGAAGTAAAGTGTTTTAGATATCTGGGAGTGGATTTGGCAGTGGATGGAATAATGGAAGCGGAAGTGAATCATAGGGTGGGGGAAGGGGCGAAAATTCTGGAATGGTTGAAGAATGTGTGGAAGTCGAGAACATTATCTCGGAAAGCAAAATTGGGTATGTTTGAAGGAATAGTGGTTCCAACAGTGTTGTATGGTTTCCTTGCGCTACCTCGCAAACGCGGGAGACGGTGACAAAGCAAAATGAAATAAATAGAATAATATATATATATATATATATATATTTTTTTTTTTTTTTTTATACTTTGTCGCTGTCTCCCGCGTTTGCGAGGTAGCGCAAGGAAACAGACGAAAGAAATGGCCCAACCCCCCCCATACACATGTACATACACACGTCCACACACGCAAATATATATACCTACACAGCTTTCCATGGTTTACCCCGGACGCTTCACATGCCTTGATTCAATCCACTGACAGCACGTCAACCCCTGTATACCACATCGCTCCAATTCACTCTATTCCTTGCCCTCCTTTCACCCTCCTGCATGTTCAGGCCCCGATCACACAAAATCCTTTTCACTCCATCTTTCCACCTCCAATTTGGTCTCCCTCTTCTCCTCGTTCCCTCCACCTCCGACACATATATCCTCTTGGTCAATCTTTCCTCACTCATTCTCTCCATGTGCCCAAACCATTTCAAAACACCCTCTTCTGCTCTCTCAACCACGCTCTTTTTATTTCCACACATCTCTCTTACCCTTACGTTACTTACTCGATCAAACCACCTCACACCACACATTGTCCTCAAACATCTCATTTCCAGCACATCCATCCTCCTGCGCACAACTCTATCCATAGCCCACGCCTCGCAACCATACAACATTGTTGGAACTACTATTCCTTCAAACATACCCATTTTTGCTTTCCGGGATAATGTTCTCGACTTCCACACATTTTTCAAGGCTCCCAAAATTTTCGCCCCCTCCCCCACCCTATGATCCACTTCCGCTTCCATGGTTCCATCCGCTGACAGATCCACTCCCAGATATCTAAAACACTTCACTTCCTCCAGTTTTTCTCCATTCAAACTCACCTCCCAATTGACTTGACCCTCAACCCTACTGTACCTAATAACCTTGCTCTTATTCACATTTACTTTTAACTTTCTTCTTCCACACACTTTACCAAACTCCGTCACCAGCTTCTGCAGTTTCTCACATGAATCCGCCACCAGCGCTGTATCATCAGCGAACAACAACTGACTCACTTCCCAAGCTCTCTCATCCCCAACAGACTTCATACTTGCCCCTCTTTCCAAGACTCTTGCATTTACCTCCCTAACAACCCCATCCATAAACAAATTAAACAACCATGGAGACATCACACACCCCTGCCGCAAACCTACATTCACTGAGAACCAATCACTTTCCTCTCTTCCTACACGTACACATGCCTTACATCCTCGATAAAAACTTTTCACTGCTTCTAACAACTTGCCTCCCACACCATATATTCTTAATACCTTCCACAGAGCATCTCTATCAACTCTATCATATGCCTTCTCCAGATCCATAAATGCTACATACAAATCCATTTGCTTTTCTAAGTATTTCTCGCATACATTCTTCAAAGCAAACACCTGATCCACACATCCTCTACCACTTCTGAAACCACACTGCTCCTCCCCAATCTGATGCTCTGTACATGCCTTCACCCTCTCAATCAATACTCTCCCATATAATTTACCAGGAATACTCAACAAACTTATACCTCTGTAATTTGAGCACTCACTCTTATCCCCTTTGCCTTTGTACAATGGCACTATGCACGCATTCCGCCAATCCTCAGGCACCTCACCATGAGTCATACATACATTAAATAACCTTACCAACCAGTCAACAATACAGTCACCCCCTTTTTTAATAAATTCCACTGCAATACCATCCAAACCTGCTGCCTTGCCGGCTTTCATCTTCCGCAAAGCTTTTACTACCTCTTCTCTGTTTACCAAATCATTTTCCCTAACCCTCTCACTTTGCACACCACCTCGACCCAAACACCCTATATCTGCCACTCTGTCATCAGACACATTCAACAAACCTTCAAAATACTCATTCCATCTCCTTCTCACATCACCACTACTTGTTATCACCTCCCCATTTACGCCCTTCACTGAAGTTCCCATTTGCTCCCTTGTCTTACGCACCCTATTTACCTCCTTCCAGAACATCTTTTTATTCTCCCTAAAATTTACTGATAGTCTCTCACCCCAACTCTCATTTGCCCTTTTTTTCACCTCTTGCACCTTTCTCTTGACCTCCTGTCTCTTTCTTTTATACTTCTCCCACTCAATTGCATTTTTTCCCTGCAAAAATCGTCCAAATGCCTCTCTCTTCTCTTTCACTAATACTCTTACTTCTTCATCCCACCACTCACTACCCTTTCTAAACAGCCCACCTCCCACTCTTCTCATGCCACAAGCATCTTTTGCGCAATCCATCACTGATTCCCTAAATACATCCCATTCCTCCCCCACTCCCCTTACTTCCATTGTTCTCACCTTTTTCCATTCTGTACACAGTCTCTCCTGATACTTCTTCACACAGGTCTCCTTCCCAAGCTCACTTACTCTCACCACCTTCTTCACCCCAACATTCACTCTTCTTTTCTGAAAACCCATACTAATCTTCACCTTAGCCTCCACAAGATAATGATCAGACATCCCTCCAGTTGCACCTCTCAGCACATTGACATCCAAAAGTCTCTCTTTCGCACGCCTGTCAATTAACACGTAATCCAATAACGCTCTCTGGCCATCTCTCCTACTTACATAAGTATACTTATGTATATCTCGCTTTTTAAACCAGGTATTCCCAATCATCAGTCCTTTTTCAGCACATAAATCTACAAGCTCTTCACCATTTCCATTTACAACACTAAACACCCCATGCATACCAATTATTCCCTCAACTGCCACATTACTCACCTTTGCATTCAAATCACCCATCACTATAACCCGGTCTCGTGCATCAAAACCGCTAACACACTCATTTAGCTGCTCCCAAAACACTTGCCTCTCATGATCTTTCTTCTCATGCCCAGGTGCATATGCACCAATAATCACCCACCTCTCTCCATCAACTTTCAATTTAACCATAT